>NC_142930.1:121990334-122022834 GCF_046866305.1 Octopus bimaculoides | reverse complement strand
TTTTGCATCTATGCACTCTGATTGTCGGAATTTTTTGAAGAAATACTACAAGAGAACTGTGGTTTTACCATCTGACTGGATCGAAGTTGCTGAATTCTGTGCTGTAAGCTGCATTTATTTTTCCATATTTTAATTTCTCTTTCATTTTTAAAGCTCTTGTTTCTTACTTGTTTCAGGCATTAGACTGTGGCCATATTGGGGCAATGCTTTGAATAATTTTTAGTTGAATGAATCGATCCCATACTTATTTTCTTTTTATAAGCCTGGTACTTATTCTATCAGTCTCTTTTGCTGAACTGCTAATTGGCATGGATGTAAACATACCAACACCGGTTGTCAAGTGGTGATGGGGGACGAATACAAAAGCAAAGATGCATGCATGCACATGCACATATGCATGCACACACATACACACACATACAGAGTAAGAGGGGGTATATAATATCCAAGCAGATACCAAATTTCTCTGAGTACTTATATATCCTGAAGAGATTGTACTAATAATGCATAAATCGCTGCATATAAGCATGCAACAATATGCAGTTAGTGCGAATGAAACATATGTCGGATAATTATTATGAAAAAACTAACTGGAAATAAACATAAAGTCCGAATGTTCAAATTCTTCATTCTCTGTATTAAATATATATATATATATATATATATATATATTAGAAAAAATAATAAAGTACTCAGAGATCAGGATGGTTGTACATTTACAGATTTTTATTAATATGTCACATGTTTTTATAAATCATATATTAGCACTTGCATCTACTCTAATAGATTCTTTAAATCTGAAAAATCTATTAGAGTAGACGCAAGTGCTAATATATGATTTATAAAAACATATGACATATTAATAAAAATCTGTAAATGTACAACCATCCAGATCTCTGAGTACCTTATTTTTTCTAATATATAATACCTGTACATCACCTCCAAACCTTCTAATCTATATCTATATATCTATATATATATATATATATATATATACACACCCACACAATGGGCTTCTTTCAGTTTCCGTCTACCAAATTCACTCACAAGGCTTTGGTCTGCTCGAGGCTATAGTAGAAGACACTTACCCAAAGTGCCATGGAATGGGACTGAACCTGGAACCATGTAGTTCGGAAGCAAGCTTCTTACCACACAGCTGATTCTGTACCTATTATTTCTCATGTTTTTCTTTTTGTTCCTTTCTCTCATTGACCTGTTTTAGTTTTTGTCTTTTTCAGTGAAACACAAACTTCACTGTATTTCTATACTATGAATATTGAAAACAATGAATCAATATTCTTTTACTCTTTTACTTGTTTCAGTCATTTGACTGTGGCCATTCTAGAGCACCGCCTTTAGTCGAGCAAATCGACCCCAGAAATTATTCTTTGTAAGCTTAGTAGTTATTCTATCAGTCTCTTTTGCCGAACCACTAAGTTACGGAGATGTAAACACACCAGCATTGGTTGTCAAGTGATGTTGGGTGGGGACAAACACAGACATACAAACACGCATATATATATATATATACATATATATGACGGGCTTCTTTCAGTTTCTGTCTACCAAATCCACTCACAAGAATTTGGTCGGCCCGAGGCTATAGCAGAAGACACTTGCCCATGGTGCCACGCAGTGGGACTGAACCCAGAACCATGTGGTTGGTAAGCAAGTTACTTACCACATAGCCACTCCTGCGCCTAATAGTAACTATGAAGCATTGTTGTGTTCATAAATCGACAGTAATCATTTATTTTGATTCGTTCTATTTCTAGTACCAAACTGCGAATAAGCCTTTTATTATTGGCATTTTACCATCTGCCTTACGAAAAGTAATGGTTGAAAAATTTGCTGATTTTGATGAATACCAACTTGGTGAGTACATATTCTTTAACTATTTATATAATTATTAGAGTACCTGTATTATGTAAACAATAAAGACAGCTATGTCAGTCTTATTTGTTAGAGTAATTATTTTTCTTATATTTTACGCATCTCCTGTCTACTGCACTATCATTACCATTCTGCTGCTTTGCACTGTCATTCATCTCTTTTTTCCCCACCTCTCTTGACTGATGCATTATTGGTCATTTCCCTATTCACCTCATTCACCCTTGAATCCTACCCTATCTTTACAGTGGTTGTCTACTTCCTCTCTTCTCACCCATTCCCCATTTCTCACTCCCCCATACTCTTTTGCAATCCTCAGCCACCCACCTACACTTCTGGTCACTTTGTCCCACTCACTTCTATCTACCTTGTCTTTTGAGGGTTCTCCTTGATATTTCATCACCCCTATTTTTCATCTCTTTCCAGCTACACCCAATTATTCCTGCCCTTCTGAAATCTGAGTAGATATGCAGCTCCTCTACAGCAAGAAACCTGTTCTGCTCAGGCTTCGCTCATACTGTAACCCCTTGTCTCCTAGTATAAAGCCACCGTCTTGGGGTTCATAGTCTTGCAAGCTGCATAGCAACCTCATTAGTGCTTGCAGGAATAATTATTTCCCTCACATATCACCTATAACAATATTGACAATGTTATTGTTGCAATTGTTGTTGGCATTCCGTCGCTTACGACGTTGAGGGTTCCAGTTGATCCGATCAACGGAACAGTCTGCTCGTGAAATTAACGTGCAAGTGGCTGAGCACTCCACAGACACGTGTACCCTTAACGTAGTTCTCGAGGGATATTCAGCGTGACACAATGTGACAAGGCTGGCCCTTTGAATTACAGGCACAACAGAAACAGGAAGTAAGAGTGAGAGAAAGTTGTGGTGAAAGAGTACAGCAGCGTTCGCCACCATCCCCTGCCGGAACCTCGTGGAGCTTTAGGTATTTTCGCTCAATAAACACTCACAACGCCCAGTCTGGGAATCGAAACCGCGATCCTATGACCGCGAGTCCGCTGCCCTAACCACTGGGCCATTGCGCCTCCACTATTGTTGTAATAAACAGAAGAGAACTGTTGTAGATACTCGAGTGTTTCCATTTATTCTCCATATTATTTCTTTACATTTCTATAGAATATTTATTCTCTTCAATGTCATTTCTGTTTCAGCAAAATACAACAAAGAGAAGAAATCAAAGAATACAGATCAGGATGAGGACAAGGAGAACATGGATGGATATCCTGATAAGGTATGGTTCTAAGTAGTAGAATATTTGAGAATTTACTCCTTTTTATACATGTGTGTGTGTGTGTACATGTTCTGGTGATCTCATGAAGTAGCTTTCTTTATTTGCATAAATTTGTGAATATGCAATTGTATCATATAACCCTGAGCCTACATATTGATACAAACACATATGTATAATTTTGCATACTGAAATCTCCTGTGCAGGTGGCACCTAAAAAACACAATTTGAGCGTGGCTGTTGCCAGTACTGCCAGACTGGCCCTCGTGCCGGTGGCACGTAAAAGCATCCACAACACTCTCGGAGTGGTTGGCATTAGGAAGGGCATCCAGCTGTAGAAACTCTGCCAGATCAGATTGGAGCCTGGTGCAGCCATCTGGTTTGCTAGTCCTCAGTCAAATCATCCAACCCAATCTATCACAGAAAGCGGACGTTAAATGATGATGATGATGAAATTAATAATACTACATCATTATCATCATCATTTAATATCTGTTTTCAATGGGTTGGATGGTTGACTGGAACTGGCAAGCCAGAAGATTGCACTGAGCTCGTCTGTCAAGTTTTGTATAATTTCTATGGCCTTTGTTGATGCTAAACATATTACAGAGTGTACTGGCTGCTTTTTATGTGGCACCAGCACTGATGGGGGTCACCTAGTAACTTACAAGACAAAGGATATGGCTGTGTGGTAAGTAGCTTGCTTACGAACCACATGGTTCCGAGTTCAAGTCTCACTGCGTGACACCTTGGGCAAGTGTCTTCTACTATAGCCCCAGGTCGACCAAAGCCTTGTGAGTGGATTTGGTAGATGGAAACTGAAAGAAGCCCATCGTATATATGTATATATATCATCATCATCATCATCATCATCATCATCATCGTTTAACGTCCGCTTTCCATGCTAGCATGGGTTGGATGATTTGACTGAAGACTGGTGAAACCGGATGGCAACACCAGGCTCCAATCTAATTTGGCAGAGTTTCTACAGCTGGATGCCCTTCCTAATGCCAACCACTCAGAGAGTATATATATATATATATATATATATATATATATATATATATATATGTATGTGTGTGTGTATATGTTTGTGTGTCTGTGTTTATCTCCCCAACATCGCGTGACAACCGATGCTGGTGTGTTTACGTCCCCGTAACTTAGCGGTTCGGCAAAAGAGACAGATAGAATAAGTACTAGGCTTACAAAGAATAAATCCTGGGGTCGATTTGCTCGACTAAAGGCGGTGCTCCAGTCAAATGACTGAAACAAGTAAAAGAGTAAAAGAGTAGGAGTGGCAGGATAACAGTAATACAGGAGAGAGCGAGAGATAACAAAGCAGCTTTGGGCTGCTGGAGCAGGTGGTGGTGGTGGGGGAGACAACCATGAAGATATGTAGTTTGGTTCTTTGGGGGTGAATTAATGTTATGTATAGGTGAAGAGCACATAATAAACAGTGCTTCTAGAAATCAGTTTTGCTAAGGTGGGTGGGTCTTCTCAAGAACCTTGTATCACCAGACATCTTGGTCTGTTGTCATCTCCTCTGTAGGGGCTCAATATCTTGAAGTAGGCCCTCACTGCTTCATCCCATGTTTTCCTGCATCTCCCTCTTCCCTGCGTTCCATTCACTTTAAGCGATTGGCACTTCTTTATACAGCTGTCCTCATTGATATACATCACTTGTACAAACCATCGTAGTCTTCTCTCTTGCATGCTACACCTAATTCCTCTTATGCCTAACTTTTCTCTCAATGCCTTTGCACTTTGTTGTACTTGCACATTAATTAGAGTATACTAGCTTCATTCTTCTCCAGTCCTTACTTGTCCTCTACATTCAGGGCTCACATCTCATCTCGCTACTGAGGAGTATAGCCAGAAAAAGGTTATTATGAAACAACTGTAAACAGTTGACTCAGTACTTTTTACCTGGCACTAGTGCAATGTAATCAATGCATAAAATCTATTGGAAAATAATTTTTTAAATTAAGGTTCAGCTGATTGCTCTTTTTATGTCCACAGTGATTAAAAAATTGTTTAAACATACCAGCTCTTTACAACTCTGATATATCGGATTAACATTAATAAACTTACATTGTGTTTTACTCTTGTGATGGCTAGAACCTATAGATTTACGCAAGTAAAATTTATGTATGCATGTGTATCATCATCATCATCATCATCATCGTTTAACCTCCGCTTTCCATGCTAGCATGGGTTGGATGATTTGACTGAAGACTGGTGAAACCAGATGGCTGCACCAGGCTCCAATCTAATTTGGCAGAGTTTCTACAGCTGGATGCCCTTCCTAACGCCAACCACTCAGAGAGTGTAGTGGGTGCTTTTATGTGCCACCAGCACGAAGGCCAGTCAGGCGGTACTGGCAACAGCCATGCTCAAAATGGTGTATTTTATGTGCCACCTGCACAGGAGCCAGTGCAGGGGCACTGGCAATGATCTCGCTCGAAAATCCTTACACATGTCACGGGCATAAGTGCCAGAAAGGCGACGCTGGGCACAGGTGCTATCCTGATTTCGCTTTTGCTTGCCCCAATAAGTCTTCGCAAGCTGAATTTTGTGTCCAATGAAGGAGACGACGTTGCATGGGTGCCAGTTGTCGAATTTAGTTCGATTTTAGTTCGATTTCGATTTCAAGTCATGTATGTATATAGATATATGTATATATGCTTTTGTTTTATAAATTTTACAGACAACCAGATGTGAAATGCACAAAAGAAATGGTACTCAGATGTACACACTGAAACAGCTTGTGAGACAACTTCACATTGCCAAACCAATTAAACATGTAATGTGTTTAGTTGGTAAAAAGTTAGTAGCATTTGTTTTTTCCATATATATTTAATTAATTTAAGAAAATTAAAGGTGTAGAAGTGGCTGTGTGGTAAGTAGCTTGCTTACCAACCACATGGTTCCGGATTCAGTCCCACTGCGTGGCACCTTGGGTAAGTGTCTTCTCTTATAGCCTCGGGCCGACCAAAGCCTTGTGAGTGGATTTGGTAGATGGAAACTGAAAGAAGCCCGTCATATATGTATATATATATGTATGTGTGTGTATATGTTTGTGTGTCTGTGTTTGTCCCCCCAACATCGCTTGACAACCGATGCTGGTGTGTTTATGTCTCCGTAACTTAGCGGTTCGGCTAAAGAGACCGATAGAATAAGTACTAGGCTTACAAAAAATAAGTCCTGGGGTCGATTAGCTCGACTAAAGGTGGTGCTCCAGCATGGCCACAGTCAAATGACTGAAACAAGTAAGAGAGTAAAAGAGTTCATATAGTTCTATATTTAAGAGATGAGGAATTATGTACATTATTTACATTATTTACATTCGAAATTTCCTCAAGACACCTGAAGAAGGCTGGAGGGTATATTAGCCGAAACGTTGTGTTAACAACAAACAAGATGAGGACAAATATCCATCAAATGTAAATAATGTAAATGTTCATATGTTCATCATTATGAGAGTATTTATAGTTTGAGCATGACAACTATATATGTGTGTGTGTGTGTGTGTGTGTACTTTACAGCCTATTTACCTTGACATCACAGTGATGGTGTTAAAAGTGTGTCACCATTAGGTGCAGGTGTGGCTGTGGGGTAAGAAGCTTGCTTCCCAACCACATGGTTCTGGGTTCAGCCCCACTGCCTGGCACCTTGGCCAAATGTCTTCTACTATAGCCTCAGACTGACCAAAACCTTGTGAGTGGATTTGATAGGCAGAAACTGAAAGAAGCCTCACACACACACACGCACGCACGCACGCACGCACGCGCGCGCGCGCGCACACACACACACACACATACACATGCACACACACACGCGCACACACACACACACATACGTATATATCTATGTGTGTGTGTGTGTGTGTGTTCCTTTGTGCTTGTCCTTCCAATCACTGCTTGACGACCAGTGTTGGTGTGTTTACATAACTTAATGGTTCAGCAAAAGAGACTGATAAAATAAGTACTAGGCATAAAAAACAAGTCCTGGGGTCAGTTTGTTATACTGAAGTCCTTCAAGGCGGTGCCCCAGTATGGCCACAGTCAAATGACTGAAACAAATAAAAGAAAGGGTCATGTGAGTGGTGCCCATCATTTTCACTCTTCCATCCATGAAGACATGTCTGGTCATGGAAAAATGAGCATTGACTTCCACTGTTGCCTGAAATTGCTGGCCTTGTGCTACAATTTGAAATTATTATTATTATTATTATTATTATTATTATTATCATCATCATCATCATCATCATCATCATCATCATCATCATCATCATCATCATCATCATCATCATCATCATCATCATCATCATCATCATCATCATCATCATCATCATCATCATCATCATCATCATCATCATCATCATCATCATCATCATCATCATCATCATCATCATCATCATCATCATCATCATCATCATCATCATCATCATCATCATCATCATTATTATTATTATTAATATTATTAAGGCAGCAAGCTGGTAGAAATGTTAGCATGCTGGGTGAAATGCTTAGCGGTATTTTGTCTGTCTTTACGTTCTGAGTTCAAATTCCGCCAAGGTTGACTTTGCCTTTCATCCTTTCAGGGTCAATAAATTAAGTACCAGTTGCATACTGAGGTCGATCTAATCGACTGCTCCCCCTCCCCCAAAATTTTAGGCCTTGTGCCTAGAGTAGAAAAGATTATTATTATCATAACTATTATTATTGTTATTATTATTATTATTATTATTATTATTATTATTATTATTATTATTATTAATGCAACGAGCTGGCAGAATTTTTAGCATGCTGGGTAAAATGCTTAGCAGCATTTTGTCCATCTTTGCATTCTGAGTTCAAATTCCACTTAGGTTCATTCTGCTTTCATCCTTTCAGGGTCAATAAACTAAGTACTAGCTACATACTGGGGTCAATGTAATTGACTTTTCCCCTCCCCCAAAATTTCAGGCGTTGTGCCTGTAGTAGTAAGGAATATTATTATTATTATTATTATTATTATTATTATTATTATTATTATTATTATTATTATAATCATCATCATCATCATCATCATCATCTAACTATACTTTTATTTGTATTTTTAAAATTGATTCTTGTTTTTATTTTTTATAAGTTTATAAATGATAGGAAAGCTTGGAGAGTGTTTGTGGCTGGATGAGTGAATTTGATGTTGCTTAAAGAAGTATGGAACCAGCATACGCTGCCAGGCCCCGCTGCTGATATTGGGGGTTGCGTTCTATGCTTTGACCCGAGCATAGAACAGGGCTGGGAAATGAATGGAATGCCTGGTGTGTGTCTTGTTGTGGTCGCCCCCTCTCAAAAAAAAAAATGGGGATTAGGCCTGGGTACATAAAAAAAAAAAAATTAAAAATTTTAGTTTTCTTCTCTAATTTCTCCCTGCTCTCCCTTTTCATTTTCCATTAAAATGAAGAGACCTTCAAAGTAATGACATCCATTCTACAACTTTTAAAAGTATCCATAGTAATTTTTTTCTTTTACCATTTCTGGAACATTTTTGATATGACATTCATATTCTATTTATTGTTTTCTTTCAGGTATCCAGAAAGTCTTGAAGATTTTTATAAATCACGATTGGATGGCACTTTTGATGAAAGCAGAGCTGGCAAGAGGATGAAATTGCCAGTTCCAGAAACATGGGAGACCCAAATTTCCTCACATGGCAACAAGGCTAGTGTTTGGCAATCTCTGATAGGTTAGTATTTTGAAGTTTGCTGGTCTGTTTGTTCTCTAACCTGGGAACAAATTGCTTGATCATCTTTTCATTTATATCACTAACACCACCTCCACCATTTAACATCACTTTTTCCATGTTGGCAGGGGTTGGTCAGCCAGAGAGCTGCTCAGGCCCCAATTGTCTGTTTTGGCATGGTTTCTTTGGCTAAATGCCCTTCCTAGTGCGAAAATTATTAAATGCCACTTTTCCATGCTTGCATGGGTCAGACAGAATTCACTGAAGCAGTTATTCTATGGCTGGATACTCTTGCTGTTGCCAACACTCACCTGATAAGCATTTTGCCTATTGTGTTAATGGTTCTGCCAGCTCATTGCATATTAATATGCACAATAACTAAATGAAAACATTACAAATTTTTTAAAAAATGTATTGATAATCAAGTCACTGTCATTGTGGTTAACTTTGTATAACATTTTAGCATTTAAACTGACCACATCCAGCCCAGCCAGGTCCAGCCTCTCACACCTACCCTACAATGTCATTCTAAAAATAAACAATCACATTACTGAAATCCCAAAGCTACATGATAATGTATGATTAATGCAAAACAAATGTGAATAAATAAGCATTGAATTTGACAGAATAATGTCTTCTTTTCCTTCTTAAATTTCATTAGATCATAGAAAATTACCATATATGGCTATGCTGAGGAATATCAGAAATTTGATTACAGCAGAGATCTCAAGCAAACATACACGGCTCGTACTGCAAAAGTTGTCGGATGAGGTATTTTCATTCATTTTTATTTCATTTTGTTGTATTTTAATGTTGTTTGTTTTTCTTTGTTGCTTTTAAAATTCTTCTTTGTTTTGTAAAATTCTGTCATAATATTAAGTGGTACCTGTACCAGTGGAGGACTAAGAGCACCGTCTGAGCGTGCACGTAAATAGCACCATTTGAGCGTGTTCGTTACCAACGTCGCCTTCCTGGCATTTGTGCAGGTGACACGTAAAATACACCATTTCGAGCGTGGCTGTTGCCAGTACTGCCTGACTGGCCTTTGTGCCGGTGGCACGTAAAAGCACCCACTACACTCTTGGAGTGGTTGGTGTTAGGAAGGGCATCCAGCTATAGAAACTCTGCCAAATCAGATTGGAGCCTAGTGTAGCCATCTGGTTGGCCAGTCCTCAGTCAAATCATCCAACCCATGTTAGCAACGATGATGATGATGATGATGCCTCCTGAAGAGGTTCCACCTACATTCTCTGTGCACCATTTTAAATATCCACTGCACAGGAGTCCTTGAGAAACCCAAAACTATTATTATCAAGGCCATCCTTATGAAGACACATCTGTACTGGGCAGGGCATATCTTCAGAATAGCAGACCATTGCTTGCCAAAGAGGATAAAGGCCTGGCAAAAAATGCTGCTTAGTATTTTGTCCATTGTGTTAATCATTGCCAATTGGAGAATTGTCTTTTGGTTGTCAAAACAACAGTACAAAGACATGCTGCAAAAGATGACCCCGAAAGTTAGCAACATTGACCTCTCCCAGTGGACCACTGAGGTAGCTGACCACAGTGTTTGGCTCCTCACCATCCAACAGCCTAACAGTGCATTTGAAGTTAATTGTTGTATTAGCAGGAGGAGAAAAGAGCTCAGGGAAGGGGGTGTACAAGAGTGGAGTGAAACACAACATGGGCAAAACCAAGCACAACATGGGTGGAGCCAAGCACAACACGGGCAGAACCAAGCACAACTTGGGCAGAACCAAAGTACAACAAGGGCAGAGCCAAGCACAACATGGGAAGAACCAAGCACAATATGGGTGGAGCCAAAGCACAACACGGGCAGAGCCAAACACATCATGGTGGAGTCGAAACACAACATGGCCATTTCTCTGTAGCTGTTCTGTGTAGATCTGCTAATCTTGGATCAGTCACATTTACCATCAGCATGCATGGAGGTAGATCTGACCCTTAGGTGTCTTTGTATCAAAGTCATCATCAAGATTACTGATTACATGGGTATAAGTTCAGCTCTTGCCACTGTCATTGCAGTCCTTTGTCATCTCATCTGAAACACTCAACTTCCCGAGGTTGTCCTTTAGTACTTTGTTCCATGTCTTCTTGGATCTCCCTCTTCCATAAGTTCCCCTCCATATACATACATACATACATACATACATATATATATATATATATATACACACACACATATATATATATAATATACACACACACTTATATATGTATATAATTGTTATGTCTCAATGCTACTGCTATCTAGCACCTTTGGATGATCTCTACTCAACTGCTACACAACTGCTACTCGACTGCTACTCAACACACCTACTATGGCCAGACTATCTCTATTTATATGTCTTGGGAGATCTTACTCCTTCGTCTGGGGGCGTTGACACAAAAATGATATAACATAATACTATATACAGTAATCCCTCGACTATCGTAGGGGTGTTACATTCCAAAACACCCCCACGATAGGTGAAAATCAGTGAAGTAGAAACAGTACTGTATTGTATACTTTTTTTGTTTTTATTTTCATAATTTGTATATATTCATTTTAATATAAATGCAAAACAACACCATGGAGGAATTAACATAGGCTGAAATACTAAACCACGATAGGTGAACCGTAATATGGTGAAGGATTACTGTATACATAATTTTGTTAAATTTATTTCTACACATCTATATAAAATTATAGCCATCACTGATTTTTACTACAATGTTTTGTATCGAGATGTCAGATGTAACCAAACAATGAGAACAATGGCAAAAATGGCTAATGAGTTTATATGCATATATGAGTGTATATACATACCAGCTCCAGGAATGCATTTAATATGTAAATTAGCATGTCCAATAACTTACCTCTGCAGTAGTTATATAAGCAATGTGTTTGGAGGTGAGAATGGATTAGAAGTGAAAGCAATGCTCTGACTGAATTAGTTGACAACCAGATAAAAAAAAGGTAAAGACTCCCTTTGGTCATGAACGACCATGGGATTGCACCTAGAAAGGTACCCTCTGAGGCACTAACCCAAGCAAGGTTGTTTATGGAAGACCAGCAGTCGCCCATGCATACCAGCCTCTTCTCTCCATACCACCGATGTTATTCAAAGGAAAGGCAAAGACTGATACAGTTTGGGTCGAGTGATGTCAAAACTCATTTCTACAGCTGAGTGAACTGGAGCAACATGAAATAAAGTATCTTGTTCAAGAACACAACACACAGCCCAGTCCAGGAATCAAACTAGCAACCTTATGACTGTGAGCCTGATGCTCTAACCGCTAAGCCGTGCACTTCCACCAAAATAAGCAGTATGCAACACACAAAATAATGGAGTTTCTGTTTTTATTTTAGAATAACGTAATCCACAGTAAGCAGCTTCCAACGCAGTTCTTCAGTGCTTATGCTGTTTTAGAACAAATGGAAAAGGATTTAAATAATGCATCAGATGGTAAGCTTTAATCTTTTGTTGTTTACTTATTTCAGTCATTGGACTGTGGCCATGCTGGGGCATTGCTATGAAGGGTTTTAGTTGAACAAGACAACCCCCTGTTATTTTAATTCTGGTACCTGTCTGTTTAGTTTCTTTTACTGAATTGTAAAGTTATGGAGATGCAAACAAACCAACACTGGTTACCAAGTGGTGATGGGGGATAAACACAACCACAAAGACATGCACACATACATACATACATACACACACACACACACACACACATACACACACAAACACACACATATAATGGGCTTCCACACAGTTTCCATCTATCAAATTAATTCACAAGGCATTGTTTAGTCCGGGGCCATAGTAAAAAAAAACACTTGCCTATGGCGCTGTGCAGTGGAACTGAACCTGTAACTACATGGTTGCAAAGCAATCTTCTTAACCACACAACCATGCCTGCATCCTATAAGCTTTTGTTTTATTTTTGTTTAATTTTAAACCTGGTTGGGAAGGCCATACTTGTGAGTTTTGCTAGGGCCTTCTGTGGGGTATGGGTCTTCTTGAGTTCTCTTTGTTTCTGTCTAAATGGTCCTTGTGCTGTTAAAAGTCTTCTTGGAATGTCTGTTACCAGGTAATCTTGGGTCAACTTTTTTGTCTGTTTTCCCACTTCTTGGGTCCATGTTATTGCATTCTTTACATACAGAGTGGTTGACAATCACAAAAAACAACCTGACAGGTGATGCTGATACAACTCCATGATGTTTCAAAGTGCCTCACAGAAGAATTTCTTCATTTGTGATTCTGTCTCTACCAAAGATGTCTCTCATAGACTTCTTTGTTTGAACATGTTCAGCTTCTTGGCCATCTGTGCTGTCGTTTTCCAGAAGAATTGCACACTATACAGCTGGGTCTTCTTTGTTGTTGTCCAGATTCGGTACATGACTTGGAATATGCTTCTGCCCTGTCAATTCTTATTTCTTTATTGCCCACAAGGGGCTAAACATAGAGGGGACAAACAAGGACAGACAAAGGGATTAAGTCGATTACATCGATCCCAGTGTGTAACTGGTACTTAATTTATCGACTCCGAAAGGATGAAAGCAAAGTTGACCTTGGCAGAATTTGAACTCAGAACATAACGGTAGACGAAATACCGGTAAGCATTTCGCCCGGTGTGCTATCGTTTCTTATTTCTTGTCCTGCAGTGGGATCAGATCTGAAACCACATGGCTGCAAAACCAACTTCATAACCATACAACCATGTTTGTATATTCATATTTGTTTCCCCTCAGTCGAAGGGTCTTGTCTTGTGAGTTACTTGATGACTTTGCTAGTGCCGGTGCCACATAAAAAGCATCCAGTCCATTCTGTAAAGTGGTTGGCATCAGGAAGGGCATCAAGTCGTGGAAACCAGGCCAAAGCAGACAGTAGAGCTAAGCCTAATCTTCTAGTTTTCTACTTCCTGTCAAACTGTCCAACTCATGACAGCACGGAAAAGCAGATGTTAAATATGATGATGTTGATGATGATTTCATATGGTGAATTAAATTTTTCTTAATTTACAGGAATATCATCTGCAAAAAAACGGAAGAAATGTGTGTAAGTAAATTATTTTTGTTTTTTTCTCTCTTCTGGTTTTGTTTTTTTTTGTCTTTTTAGCTTTTTACACACACACACACACTATATTTTTAACCCTTTAGCATTCAGATTACTTTGTCAAATGTAATGCTTACTTATTCACATTGTTTTGAATTAATCATGCATTTTCTCCATAGCTTTGAGACGTCAATGATGTGATTGTTCATTTTCAGAATGACATTGTAGGATATGTGTAAGAGGCCAGATCTGGCCAGTTTAAACACAAAGCTGGTAGAATATTTAGACCTGATACGACCAGTTTGAATGCTAAAGAGTTAAATATGTAATTATTTGTTCATAAGTTTTCTTTTCAGTTGTAATTTATTAATTACCCTGCATGCATAACCAAAAGCAGGGTATTGTAATCACTTGTCTGTCTGTTTATCTGAGTGGTTGCAAAATTACTGGAAAATGGCTGAATGGATTTTCACCACATTTGGCAGAAATACTCATTGGGCAAGTGGCTCAAAATGATGAACATTTGGTTTGATTATCTGAAACAAAAAATAAAGTCAGACTTACAAATTTCCCAATAAGCAAGTGGTCATAATATTTTGTTCACTTTCTTTTTCATATGAATCGACCCTCGTCTGCATGTGTATCGATCGTGGTGTACCTATGCATGTAGACACATGTGCATACATACATATATAAATACATATATAGACATGTGACTGTGCGTGCGTGTGTGTATGTGTGTACAGTGATGAATTCGAGGGTTTCTCTTTTACTCTTTTTACCTGTTTCAGTCATTTGACTGTGGCCATGCTGGAGCACTGCCTTTAGTCGAGCAAATTGACCCCAGGACTCATTCTTTGTAAGTCTAGTACTTACTCTATCAGTCTCTTTTGCTGAACTGCTAAGTTACGGGAACATAAACACACCAGCATTGGTTGTCAAGCAATGTTGGGGGGGGGGGAGAAACATATACACACACATACGTACATATATACACATATATATGACGGGCTTCTTTCAGTTACCGTCGACCAAATCCACTCACAAGGCTTTGGTCGGCCCGAGGCTATAGTAGAAAACATTTGACCAAGGTGTCACGCAGTGGGACTGAACTTGGAACCATGTGGTTCATAAGCAAGCTAAAACTTTATTTCTTAATTTCATTTATAATGGTGATACTTTAAAAAAAAAAGAATCAATTCAGTTCAATTAAAAAGCATGGGTAAGCAAAGCATTGTAAGCCTCACTATAATTTGCAAAAAAATTTATCTGCGTACAGTGAATGCATCACCCTTCCAATGCCTTTTTTTTTGCATTTATTATAGTCTTTTATCATTTTAGTTTTAATCTTCCTTTCAAAATTTCCTCTGACATATTTTTACCTTCAGGACTAGTTATTCAAAAGAGACTTTAGATACCTACAAAGCAGCAATTGAGAAGGCCATGAAGCTTGCTACTAACCATAACCTGCGTCCTGTCAAAGGAAGGACTGTTATACTTTGCAGCCTGGTTGATGAAGGGTCAAAGAAGACTGTTTGCAAATCAGCGAAAGGATTTGGAAAATCATGGACTGTAAGTAAAAAAAAACATTTTAATATTTTCCTTCCATTTATTTTTATTATGTATCATGAAGGAGATGATTGTGAATACCTAAATATTCTGCATTCTTTCTTGGGCTGAAAAAAGTGATGCATACCCAAAGGTTTCATCATCATAGTTTAACGTCCGCCTTCCATGCTAGCATGGGTTGGACGATTTGACTAAGGACTGGTGAAACCAGATGGCTGCACCAGACTCCAATCTGATCTCGTAGAGTTTCTACAGCTGAATGCCCTTCCTAACGCCAACCACTCTGAGGATGTAGTGGGTGCTTTTACGTGCCACCGGCACGAAGGCCAGTCAGGCGGTACTGGCAACGGTCAATCTCAAAATGGTGTATTTTACATGCCACCTGCACAGGAGTCAGTCCAGCAGCACTGGCAACGACCTTGCTTGAATGTTTTTTCACATGCCACCGGCACAAGTGCCAGCAAGGCAACACTGGTTGTTATTATTATGGCTGGGTTCCAACTTGGGCCTTATTCTCCTTTCAATAGCTTAATACTGACAGGGGCCTCATACTCCTCTTATAGATTGCATTTCCTTATTAGTAGAAATAGGCTCTCCATCAGTGAGGCAGAAATTGCGGGATCCAATGAACCAGTTTGTTGAAGCTTGCATCCACCACATACCGACCTTCTGCAATTCAAAGTTGGGATGTTTTATCATTGAGGTTTTCTCCTCTAAGTATGTTTGGTCCAGGACTGCTTATTTTTATATTCACAGCTAACCTTCATATCTGAAAGCCTTTTCCCTATCTGCCACCTGGGAATCTTGTGGATGGAAGTTTCTCTCCACACCAGGGGTTGCCAGAAGTTGGTTTAGCTCTTTAGGGATTCTCCCTTCAGATTTTCTGTAGGGGTTCACTTCCTTAGCCTTTCACACACTCGTGTGTAAGCAGAAGGAAAAAATGCTGTAATCTTTATCCAGACTGAAGAGAGAAGTGGACACACAAGGATACTACAATCTTCAGATTAAAATGGATGGATGATACCCAAAGATGTACTCTTTCTTAGACTAGAGAGAGTGGAGAACATTCAAAGATACTATGATCTTTTGCAGATTCACTTGTAATCTAGGATGTTTGAGTGATGACTCACTTGTATTCTAGAAGGTTTGGGAGCAAAGGTTCACTTGTAATCTAGAGGGCTACGGATATCCAAAGATGAAGCAGTTTTTCCCAGAGTGAAGAGAGTAGATTCCTAGAAATACTTCAGTTTTTTTTTAGATTTAAGAGAGTAGTGGCTACCCAAAACACAGTAGTTTTTCCAAGATTAAAGAAGGCATCCAAAAATGTTGCAATCTTGCCCAGACTAAAGAGGGTGGTGATTACTGAAAGACGCTGTAATTTGTCCCTCATTAGCAATGGGGATACAATTGATGTTTAACTTGAGCTTCAGTTAACTAGAATATGAGATTGGGTCTGGTGGGAATGAAAGCCTGGTCAGGAAAAAAGTTCCAGATGCTTGCAGCATTTAGAAAGGAAAATTGGGAAGTGTATCCCAAAACTCAAAAGAGGTCAGCTGTCGTCCTCCCTCTCCCCTCCTCTCCTTTCCCCGAGTGATATTCATAATCTGTCACAGCTGTCTCTCATCATAAATACATGTAACTTGTCTACTTGAGATGTATAGACTGAATGCTAAAATATTAAAAAAGCAATTGGAGGACGAATGGAAAATTTAGCACTTCTCATTTTTGTTTTTCCACAGAAACAGCAAGTGGCTGTATTGTTGGCTTTAATGTGCAACTATGCCTGTGAAGCCTGCGAGATTGTGCTCTGGAAGAAAGACTGTAAGCCTTGTGTTGCAGATGTAAAACCAGGAACAATTCTCAACAATGTTGGTGAACTTTTGGATTCAGTTGTGGTAAGACAATGAAAAGGATCTTATTTTGAGACTAGAATACATTTTTAGTCGACCATCTCTACTATGCTTTCTCTTTCTTTCGTTTTCAATGATGCGCAATAGTTATATTACTAAACAAGGCACTTTATCTTTTATCTTTTACTAGTTTCACTCATTTGACTGTGGCCATGCTAGGGCACCGCCTTGAAGGGTTTTAGCTGAACATTCATTTGAGTAAAAATTCTTCAAAGTGGTGCCCCAGCATGGCCAAGCTCTAGTGACTAAAAATGTAGCAGATAAAAGAAAACGTATATATGTGTGTGTGTGTGTGTGTGTGTGTGTGTGTGTGTGTGAAAGTTGTAAACAAATTTTACTATCATGCAAGCAGGTCCTTCATTTCCAATCTCCCATGAAAACATGTCTGACCATGGGAGCAGGAAACAGGTAAGGGTCGTGACAAGAAGGGCATCTGGCCATAGAAAATCTGCCTCGTCAAATTCCGTCTGACCCATGCAAGCATGGAAAAGTGGATGGTGAAAACGATGAAGTGAATGTGAAGAGCAGAGTCAGTCATATTGGTTATTTCCTGGATTTGATGGCGAAGGCAAGGGAGGCTACTTTTCAAATCTCTCTGCAAATAACTGATTGAAAGATGCTGCCTCATTGAACAGCCAATGCAATTACTACAGCAATTAGCATTCTTTTCTAGGAGTTTATTAAACATTTGTACTCACACTCGTGCGCACATACACATGGCAAGTCTATGAGGTAGCATTTACATTAGTGGTTCTCAACCCTTTTTTCCCTATGGACCCCTTTGGTTCCTATTTTACTTAAGTGGTCCCTCATAGCCATTTGATGTTTGAAAAAATCGTATTGTATTTTTATAATTATTGGGTTGGGGCATAATTATTGCGGCTATTTTTCAACAAATTTTCTTCAGCAAAATCAATAACAATATTTAACAAAAATATCTTTAAATGATAGTTTGATCGTCTGCCAAGCAAACGGGAAGCAGTAATTGAAGTAAATGGTGAATATGTCACGGAATAATCATTTAAAGATGTTTTTGCTACATGTTGTTATTGTTTTTGTTGAATAAAATTTGTTGAATAAAGGCTGCAATAATTATGCACCAACCCAGTAAATATTATTAGGAATTGTATAAAAATAATTAATAAAATATTTTGTGCATTGTAGAAGTATAAAAACTTTATTGCACTTAAACTTTAACAGCAAAATCTTACAGGGAACTCCAAGAGTCATATGGCCCCTGGTTGAGATTTATGTGCTTGCTAGAAATAGTACAAATCTCTCTTTACCTTTACTCATCATCATCATCATCATCATCGTTTAACATCTGCCTTCCATGCTGGCATGGGTGAGATGGTTTGACAAGAGCCTGTTAGGCAAAAGCCTGTACCAGACTTCTGTAACTGTTTTGGCAAGATTTTTACAGCCTGGATGCTCTTCCTGACGCCAACCACTCAGGAAAGTGAACTTAGTGCTTTTTATGTGGCACAAGCATAGGCGAGGTCAGTTTTGGCAAGGTTTTTACAGCTGAATGCCCTTATAAATGCCAACCACTTTACTGTGTGGACTGGGTGTTTTTAAGTAGCACCTGCACTGATAGGGTCACCAAGTAATTACAAGACAAAAAAAAACTATTTTGAGAGAGGAGGGGGCATTGGAGGAGATGATTTTGTCAATGATACAGTGGCAGAGGGCCAATAGGACAGGTTTGGAGAGTGTAAGGTATCTTAAAAAAGAAGGATGGATTCATTAGCTTAAAAGACATACAAAACAGAATAGAATGGTCACAGCCAGAAAGCTGTTGGTTGTTGATTAGTTCTACCAGTTTTTACTTGGGGTTTAACAACAGATAAGGAAGGTTGTAATTGATAATGGATTCTTAGATATTATACCAAAGTAAGAAACAGAAGAGAATATTGTATTTCAGATGATGTCTTTTATGAAATAGAAGAAAAATGAATAGAAAAACAAATATGAAAGGCAGGAGAAACAGAAAAGAAAAAATGTACTATACCAAAAGAAGGTATCTACTCACGTGGCATAACATGTCTCAGGTTGAATGAAAGTCAAGATGGGAAGGTGGAAAGGATGTCCTATTCCACTTTCCAATTTTCATTTCACCTGAGATGTGCCATTTGAATGGCCCTTTCTTTTTTATATCAATATTAGGGAAGTTGTGCAAGAGGGAGAACCCAGGAAGACATGGGGTGAAGTATTAAAGGCTGGTCTCAAAACACTAAACCATACAAACCTAACAGAGGACCGAGACCCTAACAAAGGACACTGAACCTAACAGAGGAACGAGATATGTGGTGCATTACTGTTTTTGAGAAGACCTGCCCACCACTACAGAACTGAGATCCTAAAACCAAAGTGCCATGTAAAAAGCATTGGTGTAGGTGTTGGTGCCACATAAAAAAAAACATTGGTGTTGGTGCCACTTAAAAAGTATGTAAAAAGCAAGATGGTACCATGTGAAAAGCACCCAGTACACTCTGTATAGTGGTTGGTGTTAGGAACGGCATCCGAACATTGAAACCAAACCAAAACAGATTATGGAACCTGGTGTGGTCCCTGGCCATGCCAGTTTTTGTCAAGCTGTCCAACCCATGCCAGCATGAAAAATGGTTATTAAATGTTGGCAATGATTGGGTGTTCATTTTTCTCTTTTTTTACAATATCATACATTTTTCCTCTTTCTTTTTGCTATTGTATATCATTCCCTTTTTCTAATGCTGTTTTCATTTATTTCTTTTTCTTTGCCTTTCAGGTATCATTTCCACCAGTAGATTCCAGCTTCGAAGAGGTAAGTAAAGAATTTGTCATAATTCTCCAGTCTTTTACCATATTGCTTTCCAAACAATTATTATTGTCTCTTTTATATTGTCTCTTTTGAGAGGACATTGGTGTTGCCTTGGCGGAGGTTTGTGCTCTGTGAGTGCTTTTGTTATTATTTGAATTTCTTCATTCGTTACTTCTGGATATATTCAGCCAGGAAAGCTGAAACAACTGGTTTCATTTGTCACACTCATTTGTGATAAATAAAATATGAAAATAACTGTGTGACTAAAAGCTAGTTTCCCAACCATGTGGTCTTGAGTTCAGTCTCACTGCACAGCACCAGGGACAGCTGTCTTCTGTTTTAGCCCCAGGCCAACCAAAGCCTCGAAAGTGTAATGGGTAGATGGAAACTGAAAGAATCTCATCATATGTGTGTGTGTACCCTTGTCTTGATGTCATGTGATGGTTGTAAACGAGTATCATTGTCATGTAAGTGAGGCTGTTTGTTTCCAGTCTTCTGTGAAAAGTATATCACGCTATGGGGGAAATATTATCTTGCATGTAAACAGGTGATGGTTAGCGACAGGAAGGGCATCCAATTGTATGTATAAAATATGCCTTCAAAAATTCCATCTAACTTTATGGCAACGTGGACGTTGAATGACGATGATACTGTAACAAACAAACAAGGCCAATTTTTCACACCTTAGTTAAATGATTCACTTATCTTCGAGAGTTATCTCCCTTGAGCTATATTGATACTGCAAGTAAAGGCAGTCTCGAACGCAGAACGGCTGTGAAAACTGCTTAGAACCGTGCTACTGAAAGTGGTGGTCGCAGACAGGTGCCGGTCGGCAAGCCGTCAGCTGCCGGTATGTAGCGAGTTTCCAGAAAAGAAAGAAACATTATAAAATGCTTATGTAATATTGTATTATTTGTTTACAAAATAAATAAGGTAAAAAAAAAAATTGTCATCTTTTATTATATCCTTTATATATATTGTTTCCGATATAAATCAATATTACTAAGCAATATTACCCGTCCTTGGCACATTGGGAGTGGGGGAAGCTGCCGGTACACCACATCAGATAGTTTGAGAAGCAGTGGGTAAGAAGATCAGGGAAAATGCCCTTGGAAAAAAAAAAAAGTGGCCAGCAAGCTGTTACAAAGAATTGAACCCTGTGCCTCTCAAATTCTGCATGTATTCAGTGTTTGAGACTTCATCTCTTTTCTGTAAAATACCAACTCAGTGCTTTGAA
Organism: Octopus bimaculoides; assembly: GCF_046866305.1. Taxonomy (NCBI): domain Eukaryota; kingdom Metazoa; phylum Mollusca; class Cephalopoda; order Octopoda; family Octopodidae; genus Octopus; species Octopus bimaculoides. The sequence continues at coordinate 122,001,391 of NC_142930.1, read as the reverse complement.
GTGTGCTTATAAATACTGCAGTTACTTGCCAGGACTAGTTTATTAAGTGTAATGTTGATTTGTGCATAGTTTCATAATTAATAGTATCTTTTATTGTACCAAAGATGGTATGTGGCTTGGTGGTTAGAGTGATCATAAGACTGGAGTTTCGATTCCTGGACTGGGCGGTGTGTTGTGTTCTTCATTTCATGTTGCTCCTGTCCACTCAGTTGGTATGAGTAATTCTGCAATGGACCAGCATTCTGTCCAGGAAGGAATATACATATATATTTTGAACGAGGTCGTTGCCAGAGCCGCTGGACTGGCTCCTGTGCAGGTGGCATGTAAAAAACACCATTTTGAGCGTGGCCGTGGCCAGTACCGCCTGACTGGCCCTTGTGCTAGCGGCACGTAAAAGCACCCACTACACTCTCAGAGTGGTTGGCATTAGGAAGGGCATCCAGCTGTAGAAACTCTGCCAGATTCAGATTGGAGCCTGATGCAGCCATCTGGTTCGCTAGTCCTCAGTCAAATCATCCAACCCATGCTAGTATGGAAGGCGGACGTTAAACGATGATGAAGATGATGATGATGATATATATATATATATATATATATATAAGAGCAACTATGTGGTAAGTAGCTTGCTTACCGACCACATGGTCCTGGGTTCAGTCCCACTGCGTGGCATCTTGGGCAAGTGTCTTCTACTATAGCCGCAAGTGTCTTCTACTATAGCCTTGGGCCGACCAAAGCCTTGTGAGTAAATTTGGTAGACGGAAACTGAAAGAAGCCGTCGTATATATATATATATATGTGTGTGTGTGTGGTGTGTGTGTATGTGTGTGTTTGCCCCCCCCCCCCCCCAACATCGCTTGACAACCGATGCTGGTGTGTTTATGTCCCCGTAACTTAGCGTTCGGCAAAAAAAGACCGATACAATAAGTACTAGGCTTACAAAGAATAAGTCTGGGGTCGATTTGTCCGACTAAAGGCGGCGGTGCTCCAGCATGGCCACAGTCAAAAGACTGAAACAAGTAAATGAGTAAAGAGTATATACACACACCAGAAAAACCAGTAAACTGTCCCTGTGCTCCTTATGGAGTAATCTAGTCTAACCAAGCTTGTTGTACAACTCCTGTCCTTTAGATAGAGGGAGATGTTGTGAGAGTCTCTCTACACCCATCATATACAGGCAGGAAGGTTTTCTCCAATATTGCATTAATGTATTCTTGGATATTTCAGAATATTTGAATATTATGAAAATTAGACCAGCAGTGTTGACATTCCTTGATTTTAGCAATTTAATTAAAACATCGTTAAATATTTCATTAAGATGTTTTTTTAAATATTTCATTAAGATGTTTTTGTGGATATTTGAGAATATCTTGGTATTTTGTTAATTAGAATGGTGTTCTTGATATCACTTGATATTGTCAGGTTTTGTTAAGATACCAGAGGCTGTGTGGTTGTGTCGTCCACTTCGCAACCGCATGGCATCAAATTCTGTACTTTTGTGTGGCACTTTGGGCAACCTTGAATGGACCAATGCCTTCTGAGTGAAATCTGGTAGGACAGAAACTGGTGTGGAAGTCTGTCATGTGTGTGTGTGTGTGAGTGATCATCACCATCATTATCATCATCTCCATCATTGTCATCATCTCCATCAGAGGCAGTGACAAGTGACTGAGACCTTTGGCATATGCCATGCTTGAGAAGACTCATCAAGCCAAGTGAAATTGTAGTTGTGGCTGATGCTGGTGTCATGTAACTGGCAGCTGTCCCAGTGGCACATAATAGGAACCCATTACACTCTTAGAGTGGTTGGCATTAGGAAGGGCATCCAGCTGTAGAAACTCTGCCAAATCAGACTGGAACCTGATGCAGCTCTCCGGCTTACCAGTTCAGTCAAACCGTCCAGCCATGCCAGCATGGAAAGCTGACGCTAAATGTTGATGATGATGATGATAATGTATGCATGGGTTGGACAGAGCTGATTGAAGTGAATTTTCTATGGCTGGATACCCTTCCTGTTGCCAACCCTGCAAGGTAATATTTCTCCTGTACTTAAGCAGTGAACTGGCAGAATCGTTAGCATGCTGGACAAAATGCTCGGCAGAATGTCGTCTGTCTTATGTTCTGAGTTCAGATTCCACCGAGCTCAACTTTGCCTTTCATTCTTTCACGGTCGAGGAAATAAGTACCAGTTGATTACTGGGATCAATGTAATCGACTTACACACCTCCCCACCAAATTGCTGGCCTTGTGCCAAAATTTGAGACCAATGTTTCTGCTGGGCGAGATAGGATTTTCACGGAAGACTAGAAAGGAACGTCTTAGCTTGTAATGACAGTGACGCACATTTACAATTTCCATTTGAGCTCAAGACAAGGAGACACAAAATACACATACTCACACATACATACATACATACATACACACATATACACATATGATGAGCTTCTATCAGTTTCTGTCTACCAAATCCACTAAGAAAACTTGGTTGACCCAGGGCTATAGTGAGGACACTTGCTTAAGGTGCCATGCAGTGAGACTGAACCCAAGACCATGTGGTTGGGAATCAACTTCCTAACCACACTCATCATTGCCTGAGGTTAGCCTGGCTGCTACTGCTGCTGCTGCACCTTCTCCTCTTTCTCTTCCTCCTCTTTCTCTTCCTCCTCTTTCTCTTCCCCTCTTTTCTCTTCCTCCTCTTTCTCTTCCTCCTCTTTCTCTTCCTCCTCTTTCTCTTCCTCCTCTTTCTCTTCCTCCTCTTTCTCTTCCTCTCTTTCTCTTCCTCTTCTTTCCTCCTTCTTTCTCCTCTTTCTCCTTCCTCCTCTTCTCCTCCTCCTCCTCTTTCTCCTCCCCCAAATTTGAAGCCTTGTGCTTCTAGTAGAAAAAAATTATTATTATTATTATTATTACTGACACGTAAAAGCATCATTTTGAGCGTGGGCCGTTGCCAGTTACCCGCCTGACTGGCCCTCATGGCTGGTGACACGTAAAAGCACCCACTACACTCTCGGAGTGGTTGACATTAGGAGGGCATCGAGCTGTAGAAACTCTGCCAGATCAGATTGGAGCTGGTGCAGCCATCTGGCTCACCAGTCCCCATCAAACCGTCCAACCCATGCCAGCATGGAAAGCCGATGTTAAACGATGATGATGATGATTATTGCATCTCATTAGGAAATTTTGTGACTATTTGAGAATAGCTTGTATATTGGAGTAGTGGTATTGATATCACTTCATATCAGCAATTTAATTACAATATCATTTGATATCTCATCTGGATATTAGCAAATATTTGAATATTTTTGTAAATTGGAAAAACAGTATTGGTATCACTTGATAATCAGTTTCATTAAGATATTCACAAATGTCTCATGCAGATGTCTTTCGAATATTTTAGAATATCTTATTATTTTGTATGGAGACTTTGGTCATTATAAGATAATCCGAAGGTGTGTGGCTTAGTTGTAAGGTCATGAGTTTGGTACTAAATGGTGTGTTGTCTCCTTAAGCAAGATTGCTTTATTTCACGTTGCTCCAGTCCATTCAGCTGGCAAAAATGAGTTGTACCTGTATTTCAAAGGCCCAGCCTTGTCACATTCTGTTTCACGCTGAATCTCCTTGAGAACTATATAAGGGTACACGTGTTTGTGGAGTGCTGAGCCACTAGCGTGTTAATTTCATGAGCTGGCTGTTCCTTTGATCAGGTCAAATAGAACCTTGTCATCAGTAAGCTGAGCATCAGTAAGAAGATAAACTCCAAGATGTATTCCAGCATCTCTAACTGTGAAAATCAGCAGCCTTCTATCCTACAGCTTGTAACATTATTCTTTTCATATTAGCAATGTTTCTTTCAGTACTTCTCCATTTTTTTACATTATTTACATTATTTACATTTGACGGATATTTGTCCACATCTTGTTTGTTGTTAACACAAGCTTTCGGCTGATATACCCTCCAGCTTTCATCAGGTATCTTGGGGAAATTTTGAACCTGGTTCTCATTCTTAACGTATTTTTTGTTGTTGTTGTTGTTGTTGTTGACAACATCAGGACAGTATTCAAAAGTAATACAACACTTTGCAAATATCTCCTTCGAGTAAAACCACCATAAGGGAATATGACCAAAAACTGCATGTACTCCATCCATGCAGCTGTGGTAGGTTATACAAAGGCGAAACATGTCACTCCCTCAAATAAGGGTAGAGGAACATTGCAAAAGCTGTGACACAAGGAGATATTGATAAGTCGGGTATAGCTGATCATGTATGGAAAAATGGAGACCACCTCCTCCTGTGAGATGAAATTAAAATAATAGACAGAGAACACCACTGGAAAATACGGAAACTAAAAGAAGCAGCACATATGCTAGGACACAACAACCTCCTAAGCAGACTGAGTGCAGATATGAGTAGCATATGGAACCGGTATTAAGGAAGGATAGGAAAATATTAGATTTATAAGCCCTAAAAATTCACTCCATAATTGCCCACAGGCATATGGTGTAGTGGTTAAGAGCATGGCTACTAACCCCAAGATTCCGAGTTCAATTCCAAGCAGTGATATGAATAATAATAATAATAATAGTAATAATAATAATAATAACATCGAAAAATACCTTAAGAATGAGAACCCAGGTTCAAAATTTTCCCGAAGACACCTGAATAAGGCTGGAGGGTATATCAGCTGAAACGTTGTGTTAACAACAAACAAGATGAAGACGGATATCCGTCAAATGTAAATAATGTAAATAATGTACATAATTCCTCATCTCTTAAATATAGAACTGTATTCTCCATTTTTGTTTGCTTCTGCTATAAAATCATGTTGTTTTCTTCTCGAGCCATGCCTGGCTCATAAGGACCAGTTTTCTGGTTTCATTGGTGTATAGATTTCCCCACCCAGACGGGATGCCAGTCTGTCACAGGTGAGCTGCTAGATGCAGGAGGAAAGTGAGAGAAAGTTGTGGCGAAAGGGTCAGCAGAAATTTGCCATTACCTTCTGCCGAAGCCACGTGGAGCTTAGGTGTTTCACTCATAAACGCATGCATCGCCTTGTCTGAGATTCGAACCCATGATCCCTCGACCGCAAGTCTGCTTCTCTAGCCACTAGGCCATGTGCCTCCACATAAAAAACATGTTAGTTGTATGAAATTAGTAACTGTTACTAGATGCTTGCTTTAAGAAAAGAAATCTGTTTGATGACTTCTTCCTACACATATGTTATAAATGTAATTTGAAATGAGTTAGGCACAAGTAAGACCAGCCACTTAAAAATATCTCCATTTTAAAAACGACGTTAAAATTCTTTGAACTGTGGATTTCATTTCAGGAATTGGAAGAATTTTTCATTAAAAAACTTGAAACCCGAGAACAGGTTAGTACAATTTTTTTTTTTTCATTATTTTTTTCTTCATTTACTCTAATGACTACTATAAAGTGTAACTGGTAAACTAACAGGGGGAACAAAGTTTACAAGCTGGTTTCAGTCTTCTGTTGAGCTAGTTTCACATCATTTAACATTTTTGTGATCATAATTCTAATGAAATACTTTCCTTTTGTTTCAGTTAGTTTCACAAAAAAAAAAAAAAAAATAATAATAATAATAATAATCAATAAATTTAAGTGATTTTTCTAAATAAATTGGCGTTTGTAACATAAATTAATAAAGGATTCTTTCATAAAATTATAATGTGTGGTTTCAGTTTTAAAATGTTTACTTTAAAGTAGCAGTTTTGTATCAAAGGACTAAATGGGTTTTGTATCAAAGACTAAATGGATTTAACTGTTCATATCCTTTCAAAAAGCATAACCATTGAGGTAACTTTAATTTGTTTTCCCTAAAAATACACAGCTTTGCTTTTGGATAAAAGAAGCAAATGGAAAAGCATATAATTAGGCCTATGTTTGATGTGAATTTCCTCATTCCATAAATGGAAGACAATTTTGGTCCAATAATAATCAAAATATTAAGGAAATCAAACAAAAGGCAGTTTTTTTTTCTACAGATGTAGGGGCTTCCCGACAATATGGTTTCAGTTCCATTGCATGGAACCTTGGACAAGTGTTTCCTACTGCAATCCTGACCTGACCAAAGTTTTGCAGGTGGATTTAGAAGACAGAAACTGAAAGAAGCCCATCATATATATATATATATATATATATATATATATATATATATATACACACTTTTTATTCTTTTAATTGTTTCAGTCATTTGACTATGGCCATGCTGGAGCACTGCCTTTAGTCAAGCAAATTGACCCCAGGACTTATTCTTTCTAAGCCTAGTACTTATTCTATTAGTCTGTTTTGCCGAACCGCTAAGTTACAGGGACGTAAGCTCACCAACATCAGTTGTCAAGTGATGATGGGGGGACAACACAGACACACAAACATATACATACATACATATATATATATATATATATATATATATATATATATATATATATATATATATATATATATATGTATATATATATAACGTGAGAGAGTTAGGGGTTGGGGGTACAACCCACTAAGGGATAGTATCTATCCAGTATACTGCTGGGAGGGTACCCAATTATTGCTACGCTAGTGCTATACTAGGTGCAATCAATGGGAGCGGGTAAAAGTGGAGGTTTTACCCAAAATTTGTGTAACAATTAGAAAATGGAGGATAATATGCTGAACCCAACTACTTGCACACGGTGTATCCCGTTGAATTCATTAATTTAATTCATAGCAAAAGTGACAAAGGGAGGAAGAAAAGAAAAAGAAAGAAAGAACCAAAGCACAGGTGTCCATGGCAGACTATGTTATTTTGCCAACATGGTTTACATATAGAAGTACAAAGTACATAAGGAATTAGAGGATGAACAGAAGTTTAATCTTACAGCTGTTACGGCCTAGTTTTGGCAGACCCCATTCTATCCGAATATTCCTTTCCGGAGTGATTATCGGATGACATTTTGAAATGGGGTTACATGCCCGAACCTCTAGGCCTCTTCAGAGATTCACAAAGGGTTACATACAGATGTAGAGCTAGAGGTAAAAACAGAGGTGTGGTAGAGACCAGAAGAAAAACAACAGCAAAAATAAGATAGAAATATGTAACCCCATTTCAAAATGTCATCCGATAATCACTCCGGAAAGGAATATTCGGATAGAATGGGGTCTGCCAAAACTAGGCCGTAACAGCTGTAAGATTAAACTTCTGTTCATCCTCTAATTCCTTATGTACTTTGTACTTCTATATGTAAACCATGTTGGCAAAATAACATAGTCTGCCATGGACACCTGTGCTTTGGTTCTTTCTTTCTTTTTCTTTTCTTCCTCCCTTTGTCACTTTTGCTATGAATTAAATTAATGAATTCAACGGGATACACCGTGTGCAAGTAGTTGGGTTCAGTATATATATATATATATATATATATATATATATATATATATATATATATACACACGACAGGCTTCTTTCAGTTTCCGTCTATCAAATCCACTCACAAGGCTTTGGTCGGCCCGAGGCTATGGTAGACGACACTTGCTCAAGGTGTCATGCAGTGGGACTGAACACGGAACCATGTGGTTGATAAGCAAGCTACTTACCTCACAGCCACTCCTGTGCCTATATATATATATATATATATATATATATATATATATATATATATATATATATATATATATATATATATATATATATATATATATATATATATACATATATATATATCATCATCATCATCGTTTAACATCCGTTTTCCATGCTGGTATGGGTTGGATGGTTTGACTGAGGACTGGCAAGCCAGGAGGCTGCACCAGGCTCCAATCTGATCTGGCAAGGTTTCTACAGCTGGTTGCCCTTCCTAAAGCCAACCACTCCAAGAGTGTAGTGGGTGCTTTTTATGTGCCACCAGCATGGGCGCCAGTCAGGCAGTACTGGCATTTTAACTATGTATATATGTGTGTGTGTATGCATGACTCTGTGTGTATGTGTGTGAATGGTGGTCTTAGTGTCTCTATTTTTTTGATACCAGAAGCTAATTGTAAATAAACATGTTTTATACAAGCAGTGTTATTCAATTGCAATCATCTGTGAAAACACATCCAGCTATTGGACTGTTGTTGTTTAAAGGACTTGAGGAAAATAGCTTGCTTGGAAACATGTGAGAGTTGGTGACAAGAAGAGCATGGCTATAGAAAATCTATGTCAAGTGTTGCTGCTTGACACGTGGGCCAAGGGAGTGATCTCATTCATTGTGTGCCCTCCTCCTGGATGGTTTGAAGGCTTGGCTGCTGGAACTGAAATTAACACTATGCATCCTTCCCCTCCATTGGTCAGTTGAAGCTTAGATAGCGTCAGGTGACAGTTAGCTTGTGCTGGCTGTTGGAGCCTGCCAGCGAGTATTTAAATGGAAATTTGGCAGGTTGGTCATTCGCCGCCCGCTGACATACATTGACATTGTATTGAAGAAACGAAAGAACAAAAGGCCAAAGAAAAAGGAGAAAGAAAAAAACGTACTCAATACCTGAGCTGAAGACACCTCCAAAAGGGGTGGGAGACACCATGTCGAAAACGGTAAAAGAGTAGGGCTGAAACAGGACATGATTCCTCCTGATGATGTCTTTAGCCACTGGCTCCTATAAAGGAGCTGTTGAGGTAACAAACCACGAAATGTGGTTGGAATTCTTCATCTGATCCATGAAAGCATACAAAAGTGAACTTTCAAATATCTATGATGATTATGATGATGAAGTAATGATGTAAGAAGTGCCAACAAAAGTTTTGCCTTCATATATGAAATCCAAAATGAGTCCTGCTGTATCTATAGACTTACTCTCGGGAGTTCAGTTCAGAAAGCTAGCGGAGCATTCATTATTGCTGACATTGATAAGTTATTCCTATCTTGATCAGTGGTGTAGTGTGGGTTTCAGCCACCCTGTGCCAGAGCCAAAAGTGCTGTCCTCTTCCTTGGTCATTGCTTCTGTAAGGTCCAACACTCGAAAGGAACTCGACCACTTTGCCCCTATCGGGCCCAATGCTTGAAAGGAACTGAGCCACTTGCCAACCACTACGACAAAGATACATATATAAAGTGGCTGCCCTGTGTGGCCTGCACATCCAGCACACTTCTCACTATGATACTGACCTTGATGTACCAACTAATATGAGGTGGATTGGGGTCATCTGAGAGGTCAGATGTCTTGACTGTAGTTACACACAGCAGTGGTAAGGTTTTGGTTGTAGTGTCCAATAGGCAAAGAAAAAAAATAAAAGAAAATAAAAATTTGAAATTAATAAACTTGCAGAATAACCCTGTACCCATGTGAGGGAGGTAGATCCCTAGCCCGTAATGCAACGTGCTGTGACACATTCTCCTGCTTCAATCTTGTTACATCAGTCACAAGTCTGGGCATCGAACCTGTAACACAGAGGAGAGAAAGATAAACAGACACAAAAGCCTGACCAGCTGCTATCCGTTCATGCCAGTCACCATTGAGACGTTGAGTTCTCAGACCCTGCACTGTCAGTTTCCTCTGCAAAATTGGGATAACTATGGTCTGTCCAAGAAACAAGCCCTGCAGGGTTGAGTAGCTGTTGCAGTGAGTGATGCTGGTTATACCCCATGGCAACACCATTGCGATCATGTCCACAAGGCATGGCTAAATGTACAATTTGTTCTGGAGCGTACAACCCCTTTCTCCCTCCCCCCACTTTTTACTTTTTTTTTTGTTTCCTTAGTGAGGTAGTTCTAGGTTTTTTTCTCAATAATTTGATCTTTTATACTTTTAATGTTTTTTCTTTCTTTTTTTTCCTGTAAAAATATGCTGTTAATAACATCTATATAAGATCCAAAAAAATTACAAGAATAAAAAAAGAATTTCACACATAAAAATAATACAAGAAATCCGACTTAAACATTTTGGCATATCTCAGAAGTATTTCCTTTCTTTGGCAGATTGACAACTTGATCATGGTAGATGATTGTGGTATAGATGGTGTCAATAATTTCAAAAGTCTCTATAGACTTCATGTCAATCCAAACATGCTCTTTGTCAAAGTGTCTCTCAGTGAAAATAAAAGGTATGTTACATATCAACTTTTAATCTTGTATTGATGTATATGCATTTGCATTATAGATCTGCACTGCATTATGTAGTGCAGATCCATAATGCTCAATTTTAGGTGCATGCTTGTATATGTATAAGAATGGCTGTGGGGTTAAGAAATTCGCTTCCTATCCACATAGTTTCAGGTTCAGTATCTTCTACAATAATCTCAAGCCAACCAAAGCCTTGTGTGTATGTATATATATATATATATATATATATATATATCATCATCATCATCATCGTTTAACGTCCGCTTTCCATGCTAGCATGGGTTGGACGATTTGACTGAGGACTGGTGAAACCGGATGGCAACACCAGGCTCCAGTCTAATTTGGCAAAGTTTCTACAGCTGGATGCCCTTCCTAACGCCAACCACTCAGAGAGTGTAGTGGGTGCTTTTACGTGTCACCCGCACGAAAACGGCCATGCTCGAAATGGTGTCTTTTATGTGCCACCCGCACAAGCCAGTCCAGGGGCACTGGCAACGATCTCGCTCGAAAATCCTACGGGAGCCAGTCAGGCGGTACTGGCAACGGCCACGCTCAAAATGGTGCATCTCATGTGCCACCCGCACAAGAACCAGTCCAGGGGCACTGGCAACGATCTTACTTGGCTTGCCGGGTCTTCTCACGCACAGCACATTTCCAAAGGTCTCGGTCAGTAGTCATCGCCTCGGTGAGGCCCAATGTACGAAGGTCTTGCCTCACCACCTCAGCCCAGGTCTTCCTGGGCCTACCTCTTCCACGGGTTCCCTCAACTGTTAGGGTGTGGCACTTTTTCACGCAGCTATCCTCATCCATTCTCACCACATGTCCATACCAGCGCAATCGTCTCTCTTGCACACCACAACTGATGCTTCTAATGTTCAGCTTTTCTCTCAAGATACTTACACTCTGACGGGTATTCACATTGACATTACACATCCAACGGAGCATACTGGCTTCATTCCTTGCGAGCTTACGTATGTCCT
>NC_142930.1:121980334-121987834 GCF_046866305.1 Octopus bimaculoides | reverse complement strand
GCTAGCATATCTATGTCTTTGCAGTATATGTGTATGTTTGTTCATGTGCAGGTGTGTATGCATTGTATTAATATATGCTTTGTTATGTTAAACATATATACGCGTATTTCTTTCTTCAAAGGCCATTATGAAAGCTAGATGGAAATATTGTTTATTTCTTTTCTTTTCCTCTTATTCTTTATTCTTTTCAACTCTCTCTCTTTCATTTACATGCACATGAATGTGCACTGATGTTCACTTGCAAATACACCCTTCCCCACACCCATGGTCATGTACACATTGTGAGAGATGTTTTGTATGAAGTGGTGGGCGAAAAAGCTGGCAAGTTAGTGAAGCCATGCAAGACGATCATTGAATTATTTTAAAGATATATATATATATATATATCGGAGGATGCGTGGCTGTGTGGTAAGTAGCTTGTTTACCAACCACATGGTTCTGGGTTCAGTCCCACTGTGTGGCATCTTGGGCAAGTGTCTTCTACTATAGCCTTGGGCCAACCATAGCCTTATGAGTGGATTTGGTAGACGGAAACTGAAAGAAGCCTGTCATATATATGTATATATATATATGTGTATATATATATATATATATATATATATATATATATGTGTGTGTGTGTGTGTGTGTGTATATGTTTGTGTTCTCTGTTTGTCCCCCCCAACATCGCTTGACAACCGATGGTGGTGTATTTACGTCCCTGTAACTTAGTGGTTTGGCAAAAGAGACCGATAGAATAAGTGGGTCTGTTTGTATATTCGTTGCTAGTGAGGGTTTTACGAGGTCAGAGTGCAAATCCTTCCTCAACCTCTTTTAGTTGCTTCTAATGACATGCAGAAGAAATGTTGGATCTGTTCTTTGACACGCCAGTCCCCACACACAGCACTAGAACAATGTAAAATGAATGTTTTGTTCAAGAACATAACACGCTGCCCAACCTGGGAATTGAACCCACAATCTAGTGATTGTGAAGCCAACACCCTAACCACTTGACTACACGCCTTCATGCAGATATACTGATAAATAAATTAGTAGGTAGAAATAGACAGGTTGGTACATGAGAAGAAATACTGGGTCTATTCTTGGATATGCTGGTCCTCACACTACACAAGAGAAGTGTTTTGCTCAGGAATACAGCTTGCCGTCAAGTCTGGGAATCGAACCCACGATTTGGTGATTGTGAGTAGAACACCCTAACCACTAGGCCACACGCCTGCATACAGGCATATGAATAAATAAATTGGTAGGTAGAGACAGACATGTTGGTACATATGTAGATGGAGTGGTATGTAGTTGACATACAGATATATAAATTGATAGGTAGAAATAGATCGGCTGGTAGTCACTTATGAAGAGAGAGAGACAGAGACAGAGACAGAGAGAAAGAGAGAGAGAGAGAAGGGTGCCAAAATGTACTTAGCTTACTGCTGTCACTTGTGAGACAGAGATAATTAAATATATTACTTTGTTGAGGCAAATCATTATAGAGATACTTTTAAGATGTTTCAAGTGTTAAGATAAGCTGCATCAGAATGTGTCACTTTGATGTAAGTCTCAGAAGAAAGCAATCGATTAACAAATATTATTCAATAAACAGAATTTAGCCAAAAGCTTAACAAAAGAAATTCTAATTTTCAAAGACTGTCTTAGATACAGAGGTTATTTACCACACAAGAACTGACTACAAGAGTCTTCAAAAGTAGTTGTTAATTAAGATAGTATCATGATTGAGGTAACTTAATTAAATTATGGACAAATATTTGATGTCTAGATATATGAACGTGTATGTGCATGGTTTAAGTTTGTCAGCATAAATATCTGAATATATATATATATATATATATATATATATATATAGGCGTAGGAGTGGCTGTGTGGTAAGTAGCTTGCTTACCAACCACATGGTTCCGGGTTCAGTCCCACTGCGTGGCACCTTGGGCAAGTGTCTTCTATTATAGCCTCGGGCTGACCAAAACCTTGTGACCAAAACTGAAAGAATCCCATCGTATATATGCATATATATATATATATATATATATATATATATATATATGTGTGTGTGTGTGTGTGTGCTTGTCCCCCCACCATCGCTTGACAACCGATGCTGGTGTGTTTACGTCCCTGTAACTTAGCGGTTCGGCAAAAAGAGACTGATAGAATAAGTACTGGGCTTACAAAGAATAAGTCCTGGGGTCGATTTGCTTGACTAAAGGCGGTGCTCCAGCATGGCCACAGTCAAATGACTGAAACAAATAAAAGAGTAAAAGAGAAAAGAGAGAGCGTATAAGGTGTCTCTCTCTCTTTCTCTCTCTCACACACACATATATATGTATGTAGGACAGACATGGCTGTGTGGTTGAGCTGTTTGCTTCCCTACCATGTGGTTTTAGTTTCAAATCCATTGCATGGCATCTTGGGCAAGAGTCTTCTACTAACAACCTGGGCCAACCAAAAGCTTGTGAGTGAATTTGGTAGATAAAAATTGTGTGGACTCCCAGCATGTATATGTGCGTGTGTGTGTGTGTGTGTGTGTGTGTGTATCTTCCCCCAACTATTTGACAACAGGTGTTAGTTTGTTTATATCCCTGCAACTTAGCAGTCCACCTAAGACACCGATAGAATATGCACCATCATCATCTTTTAGCATCCGTTTTCCATGCTGGCATAGGTTGGACGGTTTGACTGGAGATGATAAGCCAGAGAGCAGCACCAGGCTCCTGTCTGTTTTGGCTTGGTTCTTATGGTTAGAGGCCCTTCCTAATGCCAACCACTCCATAGAGTGTACTGGGTGTCTTTTATGTGTAACTTGCACAGTTGCCTTTAATGTGTCACTGGCATGAGTGCCTTATACGTGTCACTGGCACCGGTGCCTTTTGTGTGTCACCAGCACGAGTGCCTGTTACGTGTCCCCGGCAAGTACTGGAGTTGATTTGTTTGAATAAACTCTTTTTAAGGCAATGCTCCAGAATGGTCACGATTCAATGACTGAAATGCATATAAAAGGAAAGATAATTCTGACTGTAGACCTTTAATCATGGGTTTTTGCCTGATTAGAGATGACCTGGAACAAAACAACTGCAACAATGGCCAACAACAGGCCTCAAAGAAAACCCTCAAAAAAAAAAAAAAGCATAGAATATTTGTATTTCCTATTTAATCCCCTGTAATAATCTCAATCTCATTTATTTTGTTTCATTTAAAGTTCATCTTTAATCAAGAATGAAATGGGAAGCAGTGGTCTGGCCAAAGATATTGAAGTAGCTGGGTTCAGTGATCAAATCTTAACGTGAGTATATTTTGAATTTTTTTTTTTTTTTTGACAAACGTTATGCATTTCATGTGTTTGTCAAAACACATGAAATGCAGAACAATAAAATGTTTAATGAATACTAAATACAACACTGAAACTGTAATCTGGTCTGCATGCACAAATGCTATACTAGAAACTCTGCCAAATTAGACTGGAGCCTAGTGTTGCCATCCGGTTTCACCAGTCCTCAGTCAAATTGTCCAACCCATGCTAGCATGGAAAGCGGACGTTAAACGATGATGATGATGATGATGATGATGCACATGCATATAATATAAATACATACACATCACACATACATATATTATAAATACACATACAGACATGCAAATATATATATATATATATATATATATATATATATATATATATATATATATATATATATATATATATATATATATATATATAATCAACAGTTGACAGTCTACTCAGAGTTTTGCCTTTTAGCCAATCTTCACTTAGGCAGCTGTCACATCCTTGCTATTAAAGCTGGAGTTTGGGTACAAATTGACCTGAGCACTGATTGGTTGTGTGCATCTGTTACCTTACATCATTTGACATCGTATTACCTACCACAATTTATGCATATATAGTATTGTTGTTATTATTATCATCATCATCATCGTCATCATCATCATTCAACATTTTGGCAGTTTCAGACAAATTTCTACTGCATTGCCTGCTACACCTCCATGTTGTTGGAGTGTGTGCAGCATTCCGTGTTCTTTTTTGTTGTTGGGAATTATTATTATTATTATTATTATTATTATTATTATTATTATTATTATTATTATTATTATCATCATCATTATTATGGCAGTGAGCGGGCAGAATTGTTAGCATGCCAGGCAAAATGCTTTGTGGTATTTTACCCATTCTTACGTTCTGAATTCAAATTTTGCTGAAGTCGACTTTACTTTTCATCCTTTTGCGGTCGATAAATTAAGTACCAGTCAAGTACTGGGGTCAATGTGATCGACTATTCCCCCTCCCAACAAATTCCAGGCCTTGTGCCTATAATAGAAAGGATCATTATTATTTTTATTATTATTATTGAATGAGAGAGCAGTGCATGCTATCAAAGTGACACTGGAGTAAAATATACAAAGACCAATATACCCATCATGACTACCCATCTGATAAGGGTACACCAGACACATGCATCACAGTCATATGTGTGTGACATGGGGATCTCATATCAAGATAAACAACGCATGACCTCGCAGGTGGGTCCCAGTTGAAATTTTTTTCAGTTTGAATAGCCCATCCTGCTCAAAAGATCCCTGAATAAGGGTTGTTTAAGGATGTTGAACAAAACACCCAGGTTTCCAAAGGTGAATTATCGAAACCCCAAAGAATTCCTCTCAACACATGACTATGATACTCCACCACTACTTCTGCTCATGATTAGAGATGCACATATCGTCAGCCACCAAGGGACATGCTCAATTGACAACTAACAAGCAAATCTGTGGTGTTGAGCAGAATATTTGCTGTAGCCCATTTTTTATACCAAGACATTATTATTATTTTTATTGTTCAGTAGTTTTATTTTTATAACGTGCTTTCGCTTCACTACCGAGCGCAGCTCTGTGCGCCTTGGGTATGTGCTGTGGTTTGCTGTGGTTTGCTGTGGTGCTCTTATGTTTACTTGTATTGAAAGTGTTTTGCGTAGAATGTGTGCAGTACCCAGTAGTGCAATTTTCTGTATGTTATATATATTTGTAAGTCCTGGTGTTTTTGTTATGTATTTGTCTGAATATTTTTTTATTATACCTAAGGCACCTACTATGATAGGAATTGTTTCTGTTTTTAGATTCCACATTCGAGTTATCTCTATTTCCAGGTCTTTGTATTTTGAAAGTTTTTCCATTTCTTTTAGAGAAACGTTGTCATCTGCTGGTATTGATACATCAATTAGAAAGCCTTTTTTTTCTTCATGATCTTTGACAACTATATCTGGTCTATTTGTCTTAATTTCTCTATCTGTGTGTATTGGCATATCCCAGAGTATGGTTGCTTTCTCGTTTTCTGTGACCTTTTCTGGCGTGTGTTTATACCATCTTTTTTCTGTTGTTATTCCATAGTGTTGGCATAGCTTCCAGTGTATATAGGTCCCAGCTCTGTCTATTATTATTATTATTATTATTATTATTATTATTATTATTATTATTATTATTATTATTATTATTATTATTTTCAAGACATGCTAAAATTTGAAACCACCACCACCACCACCACCACCACCACCACTACCACCATCTTCATCATTATTATCATTTATATATTTAAAAAGAAATTATTTCCTTTCAGTTTCATAGATACGTGTGGAGATTCCAGCCAATTGGTACATGTGGAAAATATCGATAAAGCCTACAATCTCCAAGCTAAAGTACCTTTAAAAATACCAAAACAGGTGAAGATGTCAGCATTGCAGGGAAGTGAAAGTATTTCAGACAAGTAAGTGCAATTGTTTAGTCTTAGATCTATGACAACCATATTTCGTTTTTGGATTTGGTTTGCAGGATTCTTTATGTGAGTTCGTGTGTTGAAGCATATTCTGTTGTGTCTGGGGAGAGTCATTTTCTTTTTGTACCTTATAATTTAACACACTCACCGGTAAAATTTCCACTTATTCCTTATTTTTATTTCCCTAAAATTTTCGTTGCGTCTTGCAACCTTTTCAATAGTCTTGAATTTTACCGGTGAGTGTGTTAAATTATAAGGCACAAAAAGAAAATGACTCTCCCCAGACACAACAGAATATGCCAATCATGTTTAACCAGCATTGCTCCTGTCTTGTGAATGAGAAAAGTCATCATGTTTCTTATTGTTGCTGCTGTTTACACTAGATCAGTGGTTCCCAACCAGGGTCCTTATAACCCCTGAGGGTCCATATAAGATTTTTAGGGGCCTATACCACAAAATAGTAAATTAGGGATCCACAATAAAATCTTTAAATTTTGCTAATTAGTTTTAAAATCTGTAAATTTAGTTAAGCTAATTGGTATTAAAACCTTTAGATTTAGTTCATCAATTACATATATCATTGCTATTATGTTAAACTGTTAAATTGTATGTCCAATTTTGGCCAAATGTGTTTTTTTTTCAATATTTAATTTTGCTTGCAATAGCCGGTTCTTTTGATCAAACTATTGTATCTCCAGATGCTTCAGATGCCAAGGTATGGAAATTATCAAAGTGTAGTACAACGGTTTAGCATTTTTTAAAAGTGTAGTAAGTCTTACATATGACAGTTTTGCAAAAATATTTCTGACTGAAAATATCATACATGCATGGAGTTACGATTTTATGCACCGAACAAAGTATTATTGTTAAGCTGAAACTGTTGCTATTGTAAAAAAAATGGAATGGTTAAACTATTTTCCCGCTTTCTGAAAAAGCAACGTTTTGGACTTCGGATACGTTTGCATAATAGCAATGATATGAAATTTTGCTAATCAGTTTTAAGATCTAAAAATATAGATAATTAGTATTAAAACCTTTATATTTAGCTAATCAGTTACATTTATGAAATTTTGCTATTCACTTTAATTTAATTTTGCTAAATCTTACCAATTACTTAAAATTTAGTTAATTAGTTCTATGATTTGTAAAGCTAGCTAATCAGTGGTTTTATAGTCTTAAAATTTAGCTAATTAGTTGTGTTCTCTGTAAATTTACTTGGTTAGTTTAGAAGTCTATAAGTTTAGCTAATCCGTTTTATAATTTGTAAATTTAGTTGTTAAGTTTCAAATCCAAAAGTGTGACAGTCTAACCCATACAAGCGTAGAAAAATGGACATTAAAATAATGATGATGATGACAACGTATTGGTTAATGTAATCTTAAATGTATGAGAAAAAAAAAAAAAACAGATGAAATAATCGTAGAAACAGTACTATGTGTGGTTTCTTGATCTGCTAATCAGCTACAGTTTCTGTATTAAGGAATGACAGATAAATATCTGTCTCACAGATCACATTTTAAATTGTAACATTTAAATATGAAGAAACAGAAAAAAAAAAGATAAAAAAGGAAAAGAAAGAAAAAACGGTGGTGGTGGTGGGGGGGTAAAACAGTAGAAAATGGAGGAGGAGGAGGATGATAGGCCACACACCCTAGAACAAATGGTATGCTCAGCCATGCCCTGCAGTAATGATCATGATGGTGTTGCCACAGAGAATT
>NC_142930.1:121952834-121975334 GCF_046866305.1 Octopus bimaculoides | reverse complement strand
TATATAAATTGTAAATCCCAAAAATAACAACAAAACTACAAAGGATTCCGCGGTACACGTGTTTCAAGCTTTATATGTGTATAATATAATATGTGTATAATTTACAATGTAAAGCTATCCTCAGCTGAAAAATTATTTCTCTCCCAGGAAATTATACCACCTCGGCGTTGAAGTAGGAAGAAAGGTGTGATGTAAGAGGTATATATATATATATATATATATATATATATATATATATATATATATATGTGTGTGTGTGTGTACACACACACACACGCGCGCGTACATGGTGTATTTCTATTTTCAGAAATCTTGCTATCTGCTTGGCTGAAGCAGCAAACAGCGATTTATTTATTGGAATTCTTGGAGAACGTTATGGCTGGGTGCCAAATAAAGAGAATATTCCTGCTAATTCAGACTTTGATTGGGTACGTGAATATGAAGGACAGCCATCTATTACAGAATTAGAAATGCACATTGCTGCACTTTCACGTCCTGATGCAACAAAAAAAACTGCTTTCTTCTACATCCGAAATGACCAGTTTTCATTGTAAGTGTATATACTTTTAGATCACTTCTTTTGTTTTGTTTTTTTCTTTTCTGCTATATTTCACTGATTGGATTATTTTGTACGTATGCAGCTGTCATCTTTATCATCATCATCATCATCATATTTGGTAACATCGATGTTCTTAGCTGTCGTCATTGTTGCCATCATTATTGTCAACCTCCTCCTTCTCCCACTCCTCCTATTTGCATATTTGCATATAGATTCATTGGCATCCGAATGCTATGCACCAATGAGCTGAATGTGTTGAACACGCTGTCATTGTAAAAAGGGAGAAGTTATTTTCTGTGACATACCCTACAGCAATCAACATATCCTTCATCTGAACCTACTTAGGCATACTAACAACAAGGAAGCATATATTCATTCTAGCTCTCACTATACACTGTGCAGATAATGATTTTTTTTTTCTTTATCGGTTGGCAGATATAAGCACTGATCAACAAACAATTTGTTCGCTGAAAGCCAGCAGCTTTGTTCAGGCTCAGAGTTCTGGTAACTTCTGGATGACCGGTCACAACATGTCAAAACACTGGTATTTCAGAATGCTGTGCACCATTAAGCCAAGTGTGTTGAATACTTTGTTGTCATAAAAGGGAAAAGTTATACACCTGTGACGTACACTACAGTGACCAGCATATTTTTGTGTCTGAACCTGCCTAGATGTGTTAACAATATGCAAATATTCATCATCATCATCATCATTATTGTTGCTGTTGTTGTTAAGGTGGTATACTGGCAGGATCATTAGCATGCGGGACAGAATGCTTAGTGGCATTGTGTCTACTTTTGCATTCTAAGTTCACATTCTGCCAAGGTTGACTTTACCTTTTATCATTTTGGAGTCAATAAAATAAGTACCAGTTGAGTATTGTGGTCGACCTATCCACTCCCCTGAAATTGCTGGCCTTGTGCCAAAATTTGAAACTATTATTGTTTTTATTATTATTCACTTGCAGAAACATTGCTCAGCGGGTAATATTCCATTCATATATCAGAAACTATATTGTTCAATATTGTTTTATTTACGAAGTTATGGTGTGATCTGTATGAGATTTGTATGGGATTTGACTTCTGTTTTTAGCATGTTGAGCAGTTATATATCAGCTGTCTGTTGAATTTGCCAGTAAATGACTTTCCCCTCTCCTTCTCTCTTTTCCTCTACCTTACATTTTCTGTTTCATGGTGATTAAACTAACATGCAAGCCCCCCCCCCCCCCCACCTACTCTGCATCAAGCAAATATACCCTGCTATCTTTACAAGCACAGAAAAAAAAAAAAAGATGTAAATGAATTAAAACAAATTTCCAGTCAGGCAAAAAAGTAAATTTTGAGTTGCAAGAATGGCAGAGAAAAATTGGGTATTTATCCTTATAAAATGAAAAAAAAAAGTTGCCAGCAAGTCGCTATGGAAGTCAGATGCCAGTTGAGTGCCCTAACCATTATGCTAAATGGTCCCTGACAATATTTACCATCAATTTTAATGCTAAATAATAGCTTAACAAATGCAACATGGAAAAAAAGTTGCCAGCAGGTAGCTACAGGAGTCAAATGAGTATTCCTCAGACGCAAGCATCTATTTTTATTTATTCATTACATCTGATTTAATTCAGTTGTGTAGTTTCTTTCGTTTAAATTGTCATTCTTCTAATAGATTCCTCAATAATAGTTCAGCTTTTGGTATTTGCAGGAAAGTTCCAAAGAAATGGATGAAGAATTTTGTTGCTGAAAACAGTGATAAGCAAGCAAAAATGGATTCACTTAAAGAAAGAATTAAAAGATCTGGTTTTGATGTTTGCAATGGGTAAGACATTATTTGTATTTAATAAATGTTTGATCCTATATAACAGTGCTACTCAAAGTGGTGATCCACAGACCGGTGCCAGTCTGAGAGCCATCAGCTGCCAGTATGTGGCGAGTTTCCAGAAAAGAAAGAAACACTATAAAATGCTTATGTAATATTGTATTATTTGTTTACAAAATAGATATAAGATAAAAAAGAATTGTCAACTTTTATATTATATTCATTATATATATTTTTGTATTTGGGGATGGTCATGTTGCCAGTTTAGCCAATAAAAACACACGCACTATATATTTGGTGTTAATTTGCTTCAGCTTTATTTTACATTAATCGTATTTCGTCCAGAGTTCTTTCGTCACACATCTGTGGTCTTTTGCTTTCTTCTTTCTTATTTGTGACAAAATGGCTGATTGTCAGTAAGGAAAGACACACAAATAAGAAAGAAGAAAGCAAAGGACCACTGATGAGGTCACAGAAGTGTGACGAAAGAACTCTGGACGAAATACGATAAATGTAACATAAAGCTGAAGCAAATTAACACCAAATATAATAGTGCATGTATTTTTATTGGCTAAACTCACAACATGACCATCCCCAAATACAACAATATCTGTTTCAACACACAATTTCACATCAAGAATCTTGCAAAACGAATATATAAACGTAAATTATATATATTGTTTCTGGTATAATTTAATATTACTGAGAAATATTACTGGTCCCTGGCACATTGGAAAAAAAAAAAAAAAAACTGCTGATATGCCACATCAAATAATTTGAGAAGCACTGCTATATAATGTGTGTGTGTGTGTTTTATAATAGTGAAAGTAAGCTTCATATATGTATATGTTGCTCATTGCTTCCACTCTTCTGCATCCCTCTTGCCTCCCGAGTTCATGGTCCTTGTTTAATCCATCCTTCAAGCCTACCCATTTTGGCCATTTGCCTTACCACCCATTTGCTTCTCCACAGCCAGTATCTTGTGCTGCCCCCCCTCCTCGCTGGGTACTTTATCACCATTATCTTAAGTCTTACAACTCCTACTGATCATTTTCCCTTTCTGTCCCTTATTTTCCCCCTGCTAGATGTGAGTAGCCATGCAGGTATCTTTGCCTTCACTTAGTCATAGAAATTCCCTCAACCCTAGCAATGACTTGACTAGCCCAGATTTTGTCTTGTGGGGATCCCTGAAAGAAAGGTTCTACATCAACAAACTGGAGACCCTAGTGCAACCGAAGGAGAACATCAATAAAGAAATCGGAGACGTAGGATCTGAGACTCTTGAGGGTGTTATGGTGCAAGTTTTGGAAAGAGCATGGATGTGCGAAACCGAAAATGGCTGCCATTTAAGCAATATCATTTTTCATATGTAATGTAGTGGTGTTGCAAAATTTAACTTGTACATATTAATTTCCATTATGTCCTTTATATTGTATCAAAATTTCATGTATTTATTTGTCAAGTTAAGGAAGTTATTAAAAATCAAAACCCATCAGTGATTTTGGGACACCCTGTACCTATATTAGAATGGATTATTCATTTTGTTCATGTACCTGTGTGTATTCGTTATTTTATTTATTATTTTATTCAAGTTTTTATTTTATTCGATTTTTTATTTCATTCAATTTTATTTTTTCATTGAATTTATCTTATTTATTATTTGAAGCAATTTTAGAAAAATTGAAGTATGTCTTTGACAACTCCAGAGTGTATTGAACTTATTTTTGTATGTGACCTTTTGCCCCACCCCACATCTATATATATGTGTGTGTGTGTGTGTGTGTGAGACAGCACTATTATTGATGATGGTGTTGATGTTTCCATGTGTCCTATAGAAATTATTTTGCTATGAATTCCCAACTACTCCACAATAACCATTTATTTAATTTCAAATTCTCTCTCAACTCTCATTTATGTCTT
This sequence comes from Octopus bimaculoides, assembly GCF_046866305.1. Lineage (NCBI taxonomy): Eukaryota > Metazoa > Mollusca > Cephalopoda > Octopoda > Octopodidae > Octopus > Octopus bimaculoides. The sequence continues at coordinate 121,971,042 of NC_142930.1, read as the reverse complement.
ACATCCAAATTTAGTTTTATAAAAATGCATTAATCTCTTGTCTGAAAAACCTCGTTAGATCCTCAACAACAAAGAATTTGACTTAAGATGAGACTTCATCTTCTAAAATTTGCATATCAATACATTCTTGTACATTGAGTAAACAAATGTTCATGTATTCTTCATTTTAGATATCCTGCTGAATGGGGTGGAATGAAAGATGGTGTCCCATTTGCATCAGGTTTGGAATGTTTTGCAAAACGAGTTTTTAATCAATTACAGAATGCAGTGAAGTCCTTGCACATTGACAATCAGGTAGAGATGATTTTGGATTGTTTTTTTTCCCTCTTTTGATTCTTTAAAATCAGATTATATTAAAATGCTTCGTAGTTGTCTGCTTTGGCACACGTGTGCACATGCACACATGCACACATGTGCATGCAAACACACACACACACACACATTAATTAAAACAGTTTGCTATGGTTCCATGTGATTTAAAGTTTCACAGGCCTGTGACAGAAGCCCATCTCTTTCAGGCTTTAGATTGCTGTATACTCTTTTCTCTTACTTGTTTCATTCATTTGACTGCAGCCATGCTTGATCACCGCCTTTATAGTCGAGCAAATCGACCACAGGACTTATTCTTTGTAAGCCTAGTACTTATTCTATCGGTCTCTTTTGCCGAACTGCTAAGTTACAGGGGACGTAAACACATCAGCATCGGTTGTCAAGCGATGTTGGGGGGACAAACACAAACACACACACACACACACACACACACATATATATATATATATATATCTATATATATATATACACACATATATACGACGGGCTTCTTTCAGTTTCCATCTACCAAATCCCCTCACAAGGCTTTGGTTGGCCCGAGGCTATAGTAGAAGACACTTGCTCAAGATGCCATGCAGTGGGACTGAACCCGGAACAATGTGCTTGTACTAGGCTTACAAAGAATAAGTCTCGGGGTCGATTTGCTCAACTAAAGGCGGTGTTCCAGCATGGCCGCAGTCAAATGACTGAAACAAGTAAAAGAGTAAAAAAAGAGTATATTTCAGATGTCTAATACATTTGTTTCTTAATTTCCAGCCAGCTACGAAGAACACAGTCAAAACCCAGATGAAGAACTTACATCAGGCATTTGTTGAGAAGCAGCAGGCTTTGTTTATTGGTCGAAAAGCTCTGCTGGAAAATTGTTTAGGCAAAATTAAGCAAATGTCCTCCGGCATTCTGTTGATTGAAGGAAAAGCTGGCTGCGGAAAATCTGCTTTTCTCGTGAGTTTTCACTATTTATTTTTATCTACATTTAATAGATTTTTTCTCTTTTTTTCCTTTCTTTCTTACTTTTTGTTGTTTCCATATTCTTCTGATTCTTTCATTCTTCCTTTTTTCCTTTTTTGTTTCTTTTGTTTTAATTTAATTCCCTCCATCCATCCATCCATTCATCCATTGACCAATCCATCCATCCATCTGTTCATTTAGTCATTCATTCATTCATTCATTCATTCATCTATCTTCTTTGCTGCTTAACTTTTTTTTTTATTATTTCCATTCATTCTCTCCTTTGTTTTTGTTTTTTTTTGTTATATGCATCTTTTCTTTCTGTTCTTCCCCTGTTCTTGTTTCTTCATCATCATCACCAACACCACTACCACCACTGTCACCACCACTACTGCTGCCACTACCACCACTTAACCATCACTACCACTACCACCATCACCATCACCATCACCACCATCACCATCACCACCGCTGTCACCATCACCACCACCATCACCACTACCACCACTACCGCTACTGTCACCACTGCCGCTGTCATGACTGCCAGCACCACCGCTGTCATCACCACCGCTGTCATCACCACCGCTGTCATCACCACCACCACCACCACCACCACCGCCATCATTATTTTAGTGCCTACTTTTCCATGAGCGCTACATGTGATTTCTCTTATATTCAGTTTTTTTTCCTATCATCTTATCTGTCCTTTGCTGTTTGCTTACGCACACTAACATTACACACACACACACGCATGCATCGTTTCTTTTTTTCTCTTCAGCTTTTGCATGTTCCCTTTATTAAATGCACACATTTTGCTGCTTTGCAATATCCCCACCACCACCACCACCACCACCACTTTATGCACAAACACCCTTTCACTTGAAGAGAGGGAATGCTTTGTTGCCTGCAGTGGTTACTCTCTTTTCATCATCCCCATTCTTACTTTGAATACTATGCTCTCAGAGGTATATGAGACATTTTGGTACAACCATTCTGGAGGCACCTATTTGGCATTCCAGATTCGATGCTGACTTGTTTGACATGGGATGTTTTCATGTATCTCTCATTTTAATGTTCCCTTTGTTTTCTTCTCTCTCTCTCTCTCTCTCTCTCTCTCTCTCTCTCACACACTCTCTCACCATTGTCTCTCTCTTTCCTTTCTGCCTCTCTCTTTCACTCTATCTTTCCTTTTTGCCTCTCTCTCTCTCTCTATCTATCTATCTATCTTTCCTTTCTGCCTCTCTTTCTCTCCATCTTTCCTTTCTACCTCTCTCTCTCTCCATCTTTCCTTTCTACCTCTCTCTCTCTCTTTCCTTTCTGCCCCCCCCTCTATCTTTTCCTCTCTTTCTGTTTACGTTAGTCAGGATATTTCTCTGTGTATCATCATCATCATCATTTAGCATCTGTCTTGCATGCTGGCATGGGTTAGACAGTTTGACCGGAACTGGTAAGCAGGAAAGCTACACCGGGTTCCAGTTTGATGCTATGCTAGTGGAACGTAAAAGACACCCAGTACACTCTGTAGAGTGGTTGGCATTAAGAAGGTCATCCAACCATAGAAACTAAGCCAAAGCAGACTGGAGTCTGGTGCAGCTGTCTGGCTTACCATCTCCAGTCAAGCCATCTAACCCATGCCAGCATGGAAAACGGATGTAAAATGATGATGATAATGTTCTAAGCCAAAACAGACTGGAGTCTGCTGCAGTCAAGCCATCTAACCCTTGCCAGCATGGAAAAACGGATGTAAAATGATGATGATAATGTTCTTTTCTTTCCTTTTTCAGTGTAAGCTTGTACAAGAATGCATTTCTAAACAATACGCTGAAGCACCTAATGTTCTGGTAAATATCACTGGCATCGCACCAGATTCTACGAATATCATGTTAGTTTTGAAACGCTTCTGTTACCAAATGAAAAACAGCAATAATTTAGAAGGTTCCGTCCCGAAAGAATACAAGTAAGATATTTATAAATATTTTTCTGTAATATCTGTTCTAAGATGTGTCTATGACTCTTTTACTCTTTTACTTGTTTCAGTCATTTGACTGTGGCCATGCTGGAGCACCACCTTTAGTCGAGCAAATCGACCCCAGGACTTATTCTTTAGAAGCCTAGTACTTATTCTATCGGTCTCTTTTGCCGAACCGCTAAGTTACAAGGACGTAAACACACCACCATCGGTTGTCAAACGATGTGTGGGGGGGGGACAAACACAGACACACAAACATACATATATATATATATATATATATATATATATATATATATACATATATACGACAGGTTTCTTTCAGTTTCCGTCTACCAAATCCACTCACAAGGCTTTGGTCGGCCGAAGGCTATAGTAGAAGACACTTGCCCAAGGTGCCACGCAGTGGGACTGAACCCGTAACCATGTGGTTGGTAAGCAAGCTACTTACCACACAGCCACTCCTGACTGTTTAAGAATGTCAAGCTTGCTTGTTATGTTTTATTGCTTGTCAGAAGCAGAAAAAATCAGTTTGTGAATGTGTTTTTATTTTCTTTTTCTTTTGTTTGTTTTTGCTCATTTACACTGTGGCCATACTGGAGCACTGCCCTGAAAGGTTTAATTGTACTTTATCAGTAGGCTTGTTTTGTCGAACTGCTAAGTTGTGGAGGCATAAACAAACCAAGCACGGGACAACCACAAATGCAAACACACACACAGACACATATACATACACAAACACTCACACATACATACATACATATATATTTCCACACATATATACACACACATACATAAACATATATATACCCACTACACTCTCGGAGTGGTTGGCGTTAGGAAGGGCATCCAGCTGTAGAAACTCTGCCAAATCAGATTGGAGCCTGGCGTAGCCATCTGGTTCACCAGTCCTCAGTCAAATCGTCCAACCCATGCTAGCATGGAAAACGGATGTTAAACGATGATGATGATACATACACACTCCACACACACACATGATGAACTTCCACATAGTGTCTGTCTACCAGATTTATTCACAATGCATTGGCTGGCCCGGGGCTATAGTAGCAGACACTTGCCCAAAGTGCTTTGCAGTGGGATTGAACCCAAAACCATGCAGTTGCAAAGCAAGTTTCTTAACCACACAGCCACACCTGCTGACCAAAAATTAAATTCTAATTAGGATTAATCAACAGTCCATCTAACTTCCACCCTAATGCTTTGTAAACCATATGGTTGTATATTCAGCCCAGCTGTATAGGAATTTGGGCAGGTGTCTCCTATGATGGCCCCTGGGTTAACCAGTGACTTGTGAGTGGATATGTTGTGTGCGTGTATAATATATATATATATATATATATATATATATATATATATATATAGAGAGAGAGAGAGAGAGATAGAGACATGACTTGAAGGATATTACAGCTGAGAATCTTCCCAAAAATCTAATCCCATTTGAATGGAGCAAGATTTGAAGATGTAGGAGTGGCTGTGTGGTAAGTAGCTTGCTTAGCAACCACATGGTTCTGGGTTCAGTCCCACTGCATGGCACCTTGGGCAAGTGTCTTCTACTATAGCCTTCGGGCTGACCAAAGCCTTGTGAGTGGATTTGGTAGATGGAAACTGAAAGAAGCCCGTCGTATATATGTATATATATATATATATATATATATATATATATATATATATATATATATATATATATATATATATATATATATATATATGTATATATATATATGTATGTGTGTGTATATGTTTGTGTGTCTGTGTTTGCCCCCCCAACATCGCTTGATGTCTGTGTTTATATCTCAGTAACTAAGCGGTTCAGCAAAAGGGAGCTGATAGAATAAGTACTAGGCTTACAAAGAATAAGTCCTGGGGTCGATTTGCTCGACTAAAGGCGGTGCTCCAGCAAGGCCACAGTCAAATGACTAAAACAAGTAAAAGAGTAAATCCAAGAGAATGTGACAAGGTAGCTGTTTGCTATCCAAGAAAAAAAAGGAGTTCCAGGAATGCTTCCATCAGAGGAAAGGATGTTGGATAAAGTGTGTAGATTTAGAAGGGGTCTACTCCAAAGCAAATGAAATGTCAAATTTATATGTGTTGTAGTTTTCTGTTTTTTAGTATCAGTCCCGATACATTTTGATCAGTCTGTGTATTTGCTTTACGGAAATATTCTAATGACAGTTTCTTTAAAAAGAAATATATTCTTTGACTAAACTAATCTTCTTTGATAAACTGAAATTATTTGAATGATCTTTATTTTACAGAAACATTCTGAGAACATTTTCACAAATGCTCACCCAGTGTCGTCATTCAGCTAATGGGAAGATTCTTGTCTTTATTGATGGACTCGATCTGTTTGATAGCATCTATCAGCCTCAGAATTTGACTTGGTTGACTGAAATCCCAGAGGTAAACTTGTCCTTAGTAAATATATAACCATTTATTGAACGAACAACTTATTTATCTTATGACATTTCTTTCAAGCACAGTCTCTGGTGGCCTTTCTCAAAATTGATTAATTTTTATAAAAACGTCTGCGAGCAATAGTTTTATACTTCAGTATTTTAGAGAGTAAATTCAGAACAAATACATGTATACACCACACATCCACATGCACACACGCAAGCGCGCACACACGGTTTTTAAAAAAAACTTTATAGCGTTCTGTTCATCATTATACACATCCATCACATTCTGTTCAAATGATGAGATTGGTTTCTTTCTTTCTTTCCCTGATGAGAAGATTACATTATTTTATACCATTTTATTCCTTTGGAATAATACCAATGTTGTCTTTGAAACATATGTCGGAAGTAAAAGAACTTGAATAACACCTGCGTTTAACTCCATTTACCTATATATATATATATATATATATATATATATATATATATATATCAGTTGTAATAACGAAATCAAACCAAATAGTAATATTTTGAAATCCTTTAATATGTGCATTTCTAGTTTTTATTATATAATAATAGGATATGCCTCCATTACATAAGAACTTCCTCAGTTAAAACATTTCAAAACATTTTGAAATGTGTGTATATATATATATATATATATGTAAACTCGGCTTGCGAAGACCTGTTGGGGCAAGTGAAATCGAAATCATGATTGAACCAAATTCGATGACTGGCACCTGTGCCAGTGAAATGCTAGCAGCACCATCCGAGCGTGATCATTGCCAGAGCAGCTGTGTGGCTTCCATGCCAGTGGCACGTAAATAGCACCATTTGAGCGTGATCGTCACCAGCGTTGCCTTACTGGCACTTGTGCCGGTGGCATGTGAAAAAACATTTGAGTGAGGTTGTTGCCAGTGCTGCTGGACTGGTCTCTGTGCAGGTGACACATAAAAAAACGTGCAAATGCCGCCTGACTGGCCTTCGTGCTTGTGGCACGTAAAAGCACCCACTACAGTGGTTGGTGTTAGGAAGGGCATCCAGCTGTAGAAACTCTGCCAGATCAGATTGGAGCCTGGTGCAGCCATCTGGTTCGCCAGTGCTCAATCAAATTGTCCAACCCATGCTAGCATGGAAAGCAGACGTTAAACGATGATGATGATGATATATATTTATACTTTTTATTTTTTAGGGTGTGATCTTCATATTATCTGTTGATAATTCTGGCCAGTACCATAGAAATCTGGTTCGAAGGAAAGATGTTTGCACTTTTATGATGCCAGGCTTGGTTATGACTGAGAGACTACAAATTATACGAGATGCTTTGGGTGCTTACCGTAAAGCATTAAGTGAATCCTTTTTCAACAACCAGGTATGCTTTTCATACTCATTCATATATCAGTAAGTGTTTTCATTGAGATCTATTCATCTGTTGTGGGTTGTAGTTAATTGGTGTGTTACATTATAAAGAACTTCATGTGAAAAACAGAAATAAAATATATGTGAATATGTAAGTAATACATACATAGATATTTTCATATGTAGGCACACACACACACACATATATATATATATATATATATATATATATATATATATATATGTATATATATATATGTATGTGTGTATCTATATATATATATGTACATACATATGTAAGTATATATACATATTACATACATATATATATTTCAATTTTATTTCCTGATGAAATGAATTATCCGTTATTCATCACATTTAAATTAATAATTAATTGCTTTAAGTAATTGTATGATTGATGATGTTTATATTCTAACAGCTGTAGAATTTAGAATGAAATATATGAAACTTCTGTGAATCCTTTTTTTTCCTACTTATTCCAAATAAGTTGCTCTGGACATTCATTGAGGCCAATTTGTATATTTCAAACCCTTTAGCATTCAAATTACTTTGTCAAATGTAATGCTTATTTATTCACATTGTTTTGAATTAATCATGCATTATCTTCATAGCTTTGAGACATCAATGATGTGATTGTTTATTTTTAGAATGACATTGTAAGATAGGTGTAAGAGGCCAGATCTGGCCAGTTTAAACACAAAGCTGGTAGAATATTTAGGCTCGCTGCCTTAACATCCTGTAAATTTGTTGTTGGCACTCCGTCGCTTACGACGTCGAGGGTTCCAGTTGATCCGATCAACGGAACAGCCTGCTCGTGAAATTAATGTGCAAGTGGCTGAGCACTCCACAGACACGTATACCCTTAACGTAGTTCTCGGGGATATTCAGCATGACACAGTGTGATAAGGCTGACCCTTTGAATTACAGGTACAACAGAAACGGGAAGTAAGAGTGAGAGAAAGTTGTGGTGAAAGAGTACAGCAGGGTTCGCCAACATCCCCTGCTGGAGCCTCGTGGGGCTTTAGGTGTTTTCACTCAATAAACACTCACAACGCCCGGTCTGGGAATCGAAACCACGATTCTACGACCGCAAGTCTGCTGCCCTAACCACTGGGCCATTGCGCCCCGATCCTGTAAATATTAATGATTAATATTGGTTTCTTCATTCTTTATTTAGTTGAAAGTCCTGGCTTGGAAGAAAGAAGCATCAAATCCTTTCTTTCTTCAAATTGCCTGTGAAGAAATGCGTGTGTTTGGTGTCTTTGAGAAAGTAAGTTACACTATATTTCTTCTTTTCTTTTTGTTTATTGCTATTTAAAAACTTCATTTAAAAAAAAAAAGTATTTGCAAGTACAGGAGTGGCTATGTGGTAAGAAGCTTGCTTCCCAACCACATGGTTCTGGGTTCAGTCCCACTGTGTGGCACCTTGGGCAAATGTCTTCTACTATAGCCTTGGGCAACCAAAGCCTTGGGCAACCAGAGCCTTGTGAGTGGATTTGGTAGACAGAAACTGAAAGAAGCCCATCGTATATATATATATATATATATATATATATATATATATATATATATACATACACACGTACACAAACAAATATATATTATACCCAGGTGTATTCCCCATTTTTTTAGGAGTGGGTAGCCACAACAAGGTACACACCAGGCATTCCATTCATTTCCCAGCTGTATATGTATATATATATACGTATGTATTTGTGTGTCTTGTGTTTGTCACCCCCACCATTGCTTGACAACTGATGTGGGTGCGTTTATGTCCCCATGACTTAACAGTTCAACAAAAGAGACCGATAGAATAAGTACTAAGATTACAACGAATAAGTCCTGGAGTCGATTTGTTCGACTAAAGGTGGTGCTCCAGCATGGCTGCAGTCAAATGACTGAAACAATTAAAAAAAAAGGGAAAATATATTATAATGGAATCACCGTTTTAATATTATGATTTAATGTAATCAAATCTTTGCTTCATAACTTATTGTCATTTGGGCCCAAATTAACCCTGATCAGGTGAACTTATGGGCAGAAGGTTTACAGCCATCACCATTTTCACTATTCATTCTTTCTTTTTCTTTTTGAAGGCATAGTGTATCTAAGACTATATTATCCAATGTGTAATTTGTTTAGACAAAAGCAGGGTGTAATTTTAGTGAAATCTGACTGCTATTTCTAGCAAACTGATTGACCAGGCAGAGACGTTTCCATTTGTTGCTGATGTTAGTCAGTCTTTGATTCATGCAGAGTATAACTAAAACTGGAGGTGCAATGGCCCAGTGGTTAGGGCAGCGGACTTGTGGTCGGAGGATCGTGGTTTCGATTCCCAGACTGGGCGTTGTGTGTGTTTATTGAGCAAAAGCACCTAAAGCTCCACGAGGCTCTGGCAGGGGGTGGTGGCAACCCCTGTTGTATTCTTTCACCACAACTTTCTCTCAATTTTTCTTCTTGTTTCTTGAGTAACACTGCGATGGACTGGCGTCCCGTTCAGCTGGGGGGAACACATACGCCATAGAAACCAGGAAACTGGACCCATGACCCTGGCTAGGCTTTAAAAAGGGCGCATAAATAAGATAAATAATAATTAAAACTATATAATCCAGTGTGTCCTTCCTTTTTAAAAACCTGCTGGAAAACTGCTATTTATAACAGGTTAAGCATCCATGTAGATACCTTCTCTTTGGTTATTTTGTGAACTTTTTAATTTCATTGGCTAGAAGTGTTGAGTTCAAATCCTTTGTTCTTTAAGAAAAGGAAACTGTCATTACCCAAAGAGATATTTAACACATGTCCATTTGACGATGCCTCTCTGTGGTCACTCACTTTGCTAGAAGCACCAACCAAATCTCCCTTAAATCACACTGCTGATTGAAAGAATAAACTTCATGTTGCCCTGGTGTGGTTGTGAATGTCACATTGCCTGGAATATCCAAAATAAAAAAAAATAAAAAAATCTGGAAACCCATAAGTAGTGGGATTGATTTTTTTTTGACTAAACCTTTCAAGGCAGTCCTCCAGCATGGCTGAAACAAGATAAAAACGGACATTTTAAATTCTCCAAAAAATTAAGAAAACTGAGAACAACGTGATCTAAAATAGAAATTCAAAGCTGAATTGAAATTCATGGAAAATGAAACAATGATTTAATCAGTTCAAACTAGAAGTTTCTGGATGTTTTTTTTTCCTTCTTAATTTTAATTACAGTATTTAAAAAATATTCTAATTTTATTCCTCAATGTCCCACCTCTTTTATTTTAGTTTTGAAAAAAACATCTTGCAATGTTTTTCTACTTAAAATTTGACCATGCAGTAAATAAAACAAAATAATAATAATAATAATAATAATAATAATAATAATAATAATAATAATAATAATAATAATGATGATAATAATATCAGGTCATCCCATAAGTTCTGTCCGAATTTTGAATAAAGAAAACAAGTGATAAAATGTTATATTTAATTGAAATTTAATCATCAATGTACTTTTCCTGATTATCTATGACTTCTTTCCATCTATTTACAAGCTTTTTAATCCCATCAATGTAAAACTCTTTTGGTTTCAAAGCAAAGAACTCTGAAATGTCAGTTTCGACCTCCTCCTGGCTTGTGAAAGTTATGTCCCCCAAATGATTCTGTAAATCATCATCATCATCATCGTTTAGCGTCCGCTTTCCATGCTGACATGGGTTGGACGATTTGACTGAGGACTGGTGAACCAGATGGCAACACCAGGCTCCAATCTAATTTGGCAGAGTTTCTACAGCTGGATGCCCTTCCTAACGCCAACCACTCAGAGAGTGTAGTGGGTGCTTTTACGTGTCACCCGCACGAGGGCCAGTCAGGCGGTACTGGCAACGGCCACGCTCAAAATGGTGCATCCCATGTGCCACCCGCACAAGAGCCAGTCCAGGGGCATTGGCAACGATCTCACTTGGCTTGCCGGGTCTTCTCACGCACAGCACAATTCCAAAGGTCTCGGTCAGTAGTCATCGCCTCGGTGAGGCCCAATGTTCGGAGGTCTTGCCTCACCACCTCAGCCCAGGTCTTCCTGGGCCTACCTCTTCCACGGGTTCCCTCAACTGTTAGGGTGTGGTACTTTTTCACGCAGCTATCCTCATCCATTCTCACCACATGTCCATACCAGCGCAATCGTCTCTCTTGCACACCACAACTGATGCTTCTTATGTTCAGCTTTTCTCTCAAGATACTTACACTCTGACGGGTATGCACACTGACATTACACATCCAGCGGAGCATGCTGGCTTCATTCCTTGCGAGCTTACACATGTCCTCAGCAGTCACAGCCCATGTTTCACTGCCATGTAGCATGGCTGTTCGTACACATGCGTCATACAGTCTGCCTTTTATTCTGAGTGAGAGTCCCTTTGTCGCCAGCAGAGGTAAGAGCTCTCTAAACTTTGCCCAGGCTATTCTTATTCTAGCAGCTACACTTTCAGCCCACCCACCCCCACTACTAACTTGGTCACCCAGATAGCGGAAGCTATCGACTACCTCTAGTTTTTCTCCCTGGAATGAGATAGAAGTTGTTTCCTGTTTGTTTACAATGTTTATTGCACCTGAACATTTTTCCACATACAAAAACTAACTTCGTAGTTAATCTGCCTTTGATATTGCTGCACCTCTTATGTGTCCATAGCTTGCACCGGGTACATCTTATAGAGTTATTACCTACTCCTTTTCTACATACTGAGCAGGGCCATCTACCTGAAGGGGTTTGTGTTTTATCTACCTTCCTACTTATTAGGATTTTGGTTTTTGCTAGGTTGACTCTAAGGCCCTTCGATTCTAGTCCTTGCTTCCACACCTGAAACTTCTCCTCTGGTTCTGATAGTGACTCCGCAATTAGTGCAAGGTCATCAGCATAGAGGAGCTCCCAGAGGCAACCAGTCTTGAATTCCTCTGTGATCGCCTGGAGGACTATGATAAATAGGAGGGGGTTGAGGACGGAACCTTGGTGGACCCCTACCTCTACCCAGAATTCATTACTGTACTCATTTCTAACTCTCACCTTACTGGCAGCATCTCTGTACATGGCTCGCACAGCTCTCACTAACCATTCTTCTATCCCAAGTTTCCTCATTGACCACCAGATAAGGGATCGGGGGACCCTGTCAAAGGCTTTCTCCATGTCAACGAAGGCCAGGTACAGAGGTTTATCCTTGGCTAGGTATTTCTCCTGCAGCTGTCTCACTAGAAATATGGCATCAGTGGTGCTTTTACCTGGCACGAACCCAAACTGCATCTCATCTAAATTGATTCGCTCCCTAATTAGTTGGGCTATGACCCTCTCCGTAACTTTCATAACCTGATCTAACAGCTTGATGCCTCTGTAATTATTTGTATCTAAAGCGTCACCTTTACCTTTGTAGCAGTTGACTATGGTGCTGCTACACCAGTCATTGGGTATGACTCCTTCGTGTATCACCTGGTTCGTAATACGGGTAACTAGGCTGTAGCCAACACTGCCAGATATTTTGAGCATCTCTGCAGTGATTCCTGATGGGCCAGGGGCTTTCCCTGTCTTCATACGCTTAATTGCTTTATCTACCCTGGTACTGTCAACTCGGATAGCTGGTCCCTCTGTTGGGTCGACATGCGGCAGGCTCTCTTTCTCCAATTCATTCTCTTTATTAAGCAATCTATCGTAGTGGCATCTCCAGACCTCTTTCTTTGCAGCCTCATTTAGTGCAAGCATACTATCATCCATGCGAACACATTTCTCTCCTACGACATCACTATTCTCTCTCCTACACTGTCTTGCAACACGAAATACCTTGAGTCTTTGGACCTCACGGCGCAGAACATTGGCAAATCTTTTCTTATCTGCTTCCCCTCTGGCTAAATAAACCTGTCGCCTAGCTTCCCTTCTGGCAGATTGGTACAATTCCCTGCTACCACCGTTCTTCCAGTCCTTCCAAGCCTGTTTCTTTTGTCTAATAGCCCCGTCTACCTCCTTGTTCCACCACCACGTTACTCTGGGTCGAGAGGGGACTTTACACCAGCCACAGATCTGGTCAGTGGCTCTCAACAGGTTGTCCTGCAGAAATCTCCAATTGTCTTCCACGTTGTATGATGCTATATCCCCTTCTATTTCATCAAATGCTTCAAGTAACTTGTCTCTAAGTCTCTGTCCATTTGCAGGGTCTTTAAGCTTCCATACCCTTCTCCTCCATGCCGGTCTACTTCTGGGCACCCATATTGCCTTGATCTCGAAGTCGCTGACTACTAATCTGTGTTGGGGTGTACATTCTTCGCCAGGGAGGGTTTTGGCATTTATAAGCCTCCCTCTTTCTCTATTTCTGGCAAGGATGTAGTCGATTTGGCTAGAGTGTCTGCCGGATTGGTAGGTGACTAGATGCCAGGCAGGTTTCCTGAAGTTGGTATTGCAAACCATAAGATCGGTTGCATCACAGAACCCCAGCAGTCTGGTTCCCTCCTCATTGCGGGAACCGAAGCCATAGCCTCCATGTATGCCATAGAAGCCTCTAGCACGACGTCCGACATGACCATTGAAGTCACCAGCCACAATGAGAAGGTCCCTGTCCCTTGTCGACGAGGTAGTTTGCAAGAGGGTGTCAGAATTGGTCTTTCAGACCATCCGGTAGCCCCGGTTGAGGGGCATAGGCTGAGATGACAGTAGCTAGCCTATGATGAAGCACTAGTCTAATCTTAAGTACTCTGTCACATACTCTAACTACCTCGATTACCTTATCAACCCATTTCTCTGCTAGAAGTATTCCTACGCCCCCGAACCCGTCAGTGTTTCCTGCCCAGAAAATCTTGTACCTGTGTTCTTTGCCTGTGAGGAACCTCGCCGAACCTCCTCTCCATCTTACTTCTTGGATGCAGCACAGATCTACGCATCGCCGTTCAAGCATCTCAACAATCTCACCAGACCTACCTTTCAGCGTGCCGATGTTGAGAGTGCCAATCCTGACAGTGTGGGAGGAGTGGGTGTCAGAGGAGTGGGCTCGTGTGACCCTTGGATGGGGGTAAGCAGTGTCGTGTACCTGAAAAGAAAGCTTGCATTTGGCAGAATTCATAATAATAATAAATCGTGTTAACTGGAACGACTCATATACTGAGAAGAACATTATCACTGTGAAAACAACATCCATTCATGAATTTATTTATTTATAAATTCTTTTTTAAATACATATTTTACCTGTGAATTTGCGTGTGTAAACTGGGAATGCATACAATGAGTTTCTCTGCCCTAGGTGTACGGAAAACAGTCTGCGAGAAATGGAAGAAAATTTGAAGAAAGAAGAAAAAAAAACATAATAATAATAATAATAATAATAATAATAATAATAATAATAATAATATCAGGTCATCTCATAAGTTCTGTCCGAATTTTGAATAAAGAAAACAAGTAATCAAATGTTATATTTAATTGAAATTTAATTAACAATGTACTTTCCCTGATTATCTATGACTTCCTTCCATCTACTTACAAGCTTTTTAATCCCATCAATGTAAAACTCTTTTGGTTTCAAAGCGAAGAACTCTGAAATGTCAGTTTCGACCTCCTCCTGGCTTGCAAAAGTTATGTCCCCCAAATGATTCTGTAAACTACGAAACAAATGGTAATCTGAAGGAGCAAAGTCGGGAGAATAAGGTGGAATTTTTTCCCGGCCAAGCTCTTCGATCTTCTGTGATGTGATCTTTGCAGTGTGGAGTCACGCATTGTCCTGATGACTGATAAAACATCACTCCTTTTTGATTCACTAAAGCAGGTCTTTTTTCTTCAAAGCTTGGTTCAAACGCTCTAATTGCTGACAGTAGACTTGAGCATTGATTGTTGCATTAGGTGGTAACAATTCAAAGTGAATTACTCCTTTGAAATCCCACTAGATGGAGAGAAGAACCTTTTTCTATTAAGTTCCCTTCTCGATTGTGGTTGAGCTTTTTCCCTTTTACCAAGCCACTCTTTACAACGTCTAACATTTCCATATAAGATCCATTTTTCGTCACCAGTCACAAGTCTATCCAAAAAGGGTGAAATGAGTTCGCGAGAATGGAGAGAAGAGCAGATGTCAACTCTGGATTTGTGGTTGCTTTCAAGCAATTCATGAGGCACCCATTTTCCAAGTTTAGGAACCTTTCCAAGATGCTGAAGATGACAATGAACAGTTGTATGATTTGAACTAAGCTTTATTGCTAATTCTTCAACTGATAATGCAGGATTTTCTTCAAGTAATGCCTCAAGGAGCTTATCATGAAACTCAACTGTACGTCCTGTTCGATCTTCATCTTCAAGGCTGAAATCTCCACTTCTGAATTTTGCAAACCATCTTCTGCAAGTTCTTTCATTCAAGCATTCTTTCCCATAAACTGAGTGTATGCTTCGAGTCGCTTCGGCTGCAGAATTTCCTTTTTTGTACTCATAAAGCATTGTGTGCCTCAAATGCTCTTTGGGGTCTAGAGAGAGGCAAGACGTGGTATGACCACAAACTTCAGAGAGTGGCAGAGTCAGAGACTAGCAAACTCCTTTGGGATTTCCCAATCCAAACAGATCAGGTGCTGGAATATAACAGACTGGACCTAGTGGTGGTGGACAAGGTGCACCACATATGCTATATAGTTGAGGTTACATGCCCCTTTGACTCATGAATAGTCAAGGAAGGCGAAAAGATAGATAGACACAACCCTCTTAAGTACGAAATAGCCCGGCTATGGAAAATGAGGAAGGTGAAAATAGTATAAATTATTGTTGGATCCTTGGGAACAGTATTGGAAGGCATCAAGAGGAATACAAAGGAAATTGGAATAGAGTGTCCAGCAGAACTGTTACAAAAGGTTTGTTCCTTTGGCATGACCAGAATAATCAGGAAAGTATGAGATAGCTGAAAAGAATGGATTGCATGGTACTGTAGGCTGCAGGTAGCAAGCCTGCTATGTATGCAAGACTCCAGGAGCTCCAACAAAACCTGTGATAAAGAGATAATAATAATAATAATAATAATAATAATAATAATAATAATAATCCTTTCTACTAAAAGTACAAGGCCTGGAATTTGAGGGGAGGGAGATGGTTTATCATATCGACCTCGGTACTTGACTGGTCTTTAACTTATCAACCCTGAAAGGACGAAAGGCAAATTGACCTCAGTGGAATTTGAACTCAGAACCTATGGACGGACAAAATGTTGCTAAGCACTTTGCCCGACGTGCTAATGATTCTGCCAGCTCAGCTGCCTTAAGCATAATAATAACAATAATAATAATTTATTCTTTTATTGGCTTACAAGGGCTAATAGTAATAATAATAATAATAATAATAATAATAATAACAACAACAACACCAAGAACAACAATGGTGAGGACAAAACAAAGAAATGAATTAAATGTTATTTTGGAAAATGTTTTTGCTTTTCATAGAAAATTTTTATACAAAGTTGAAAATAAAGTCTGCTATTTATAAAATTTAATCTTAGAATTAAACTATTTTTATTTTATTTTATTTTACTTTTTTTTTGTTTGATTTTAGGTCACTGAGAAAGTTACATCTTTACCAGAAACAACTCAAAGTTTGTTGGAGAATGTTCTGGAACGTTTGGAAGAAGAAATCGGGAAAGACATTATCAAACATTCTTTGTGTTTACTGCTCTGTTCTAAAAATGGTAAAACACATTCTTTTCGTTCTTATTCTTCTTCTTCTGCCATCTTTCATGTTAGTCTTTGTCATTTTAAAATCTTTTTCAGTCTTCTCTTTCTTTTTCATCATCATCATCGTCATCATCATTATCCTTGCTGCTGCCATTAACAAATCTTCTCTTCCTCATAATACTCCGTCAGCTTTCTTTCTTTCTTTCTCTGCTATTTTCTTTCATTTTTTTCTTCGCCTCCCCTCCCCAACCCTCTCCCCTCCTTATTTTCCCCCCTCCCTCACCACCTCAACAACCCCCTCCTTCCCCACCTCAACTGCCCCCACATCCCATTCTCCCTTCTTCTTCTTCTTCTTCTTCTTCTTCTTCTTCTTCTTCTTCTCCTTCTCCTTCCTTCCTTCCTTCCTTCCTTTCTTTCTTTCTTTCTTTTTTTCTTTCTTTTTCTTTCTTTCTTCCTTCCTCCCTCCCTCCCTCACCTCCCCCTCTTCCATCCTTCCTCCCTCCTCCTTTCTTTCTTTCTTTCTTTCTTTCTTTCTTTCTTTCTTTCTTTCTTTCTTTCTTTCTTTTATGGAAATAGAAACTTCATATTTGAAAAAAATATTTATAAATCCGTTTTCTTCTACTTTTTCCCTTTTTCCATTTTATTAATGAAATCAGTTTTAAATAAAGCTGCTCTAACTTCTCACCTCTTTTACCTTTCTTTCTTTCGTTCTTTCTTTTTCTTTTTCACTCCCTCGCTCCCTCTTCTTCTTTTCCTTACTTTTCTTTCTTTCCTTTTTCTCTTTCTTTCTTTCTTTCTTTCTCACACTTGCTCTGTTTCTTTCCTTCTCTGTCTCTTTCTATCCTTCTTGCCTTCCTTTCTTTCTTTTTTCTTTCTTCCCTCCCACTTTCTTTCTTTCTTTCTTTCTTTCTCTCACTCTTTGTTTCTTTCCTTCTCTAGCTGTCTCTTTCTTCCTTCCTTCCTTCCCTCCCCCTCCCCCTTTTCTTCCTTTCTTTTCTTCCATTTCCTTAAACTGCTTTGCAGTTTTAAGATTCTATTGAATACAAAGCAAAGCAGCTGGACAACTCTCTTTCTCTATCTCTCTCTCTCTTTCTCTCTCTCTCTCTCTCTCTCTCTCACACACACACACACACTCACTTATTTTTCCTCTTTCTTTTCTCTCCATCTCTTTCTCTCTTTTTGCTCTTATTTCTAACCCTCTCTCTCTCTAAGTCCCATTTTACTTCAATTTCATTCTCTCTCTCTTTTGCTTTTTCCCATATTGTCCTCCCTCTTTTTTCTGCCTTTCCTTCTCTCCTCCTCTCTCTCTCTCCTTTATTTTCTTATTCTCTTCCTATTTCTTTCTCTTTCTCCTCCTTCCCATCCTTATTCCTTCTCTTTTTTACACATTTCTTTTTCCTAGCTTTTATATTCTTTCTCCTATCTCACTTCCATTTTCCCTCTCTGTTTCTCCCCTTCTATCTCTCTTCCCTTCTTCATCTCACCCTCTCACTATCCCCCTCTTTACCATCACTTTCTC
>NC_142930.1:121940909-121952334 GCF_046866305.1 Octopus bimaculoides | reverse complement strand
ATATATATATATATTATATATATATATATATATATATATATATATATATATATATATATATATATATATATATATATATATATATATATATATATATATATAATATATATATATATATATATATATATAATATATATATATATATATATAATATATATATATATATATATATAATATATATATATATATATATAATATATATATATATATATATATATAATATATATATATATATATATATATATATAATATATATATATATATATATATATATAATATATATATATATATAATATATATATATATATATATATATAATATATATATATATATATATAATATATATATATATATATATATATATAATATATATATATATATATATATATAATATATATATATATATATATATATAATATATATATATATATATATATATATATATATATCAAATAATAAGCAACACGGATTTCAAAAGTGATTGCAGTACGCACGTTTCATGCTACTTCAATTTATTTAAGTAATGTGAGCATTACCTTAAATGCAATATGAAGAGCAATCTTCAGCTGCACGAAAAAATGTAGAAAAAAGACATATTACAAATGTGGCAACATATTAAAACCAAGTGGGAGAGAGCAGAGGAAGAATATATAAGTCCATCTTATGGATCAATACAGAAGAAGCACTAGACTGGTTTAAATCTATTGACAATACTAAAAACTTCTCGTTTATTCAGTTTGATATAAATAATTATTACTCTAGCATATCCCCTATTCTCCTAAATAAAGCCCTCATTTTTACTATGAATCGCTCCCTCATTACTAGGGATAAGATAGACATTATTTTATTGGCTAGAAAAACCATTATAGAATTTGATAACAAGCTCTGGACGAGAGCCGATACCCCAGAAAACTTTGATATACCAATGGGATCGAGCGATTCAGCTGAGGTTACAAACCTAGTAGGGACTTACCTCCTATATTGCTTAAACAAAGAAATCCCTGAACTAAAAGGTGGTCTATATAGAGATGATGCTTTATTCATCATCCCTAGTAATAGCAACTCATTCATTGAGAGAATAAGAAAGAAAATCAGAAAATTTTTTAAAAGTTTTAACTTAGACATTACTTATGAATATGGTAATAAAATTGTAAATTTCTTAGATACCACTCTCAACATAGAAACTAGATTATACCACCCATATAGAAAAGAAAATGAAACTACTAAATATGTAAGTAGATTATCCAATCATCCACCTAATGTATTAAATTCTTTAGTTAATAATATTTCTGAAAGAATTACTAAATTATCTTCCAACATTGATATATTTAATTCTAATTCTAGCTACTATAATATGGCCTTGTCTAAAGCTGGATATACTCAAAATATTGCTTTCCTTAACCCTGGTAGAACATCTCTTCTTGATACAGATAATAATAATAATAATAATAATAATAATAGTGATAGTGGTGCACATGGCAACAATAACAACAATAATAGAGATAATAATAATAATAATAATCATAGATTTTATAACAAACCTAATAACTTAAATAGTAACAACAATGGACCAAATAAAAAACAACCCTATTTACCTAAAAATCTAACTAATAAGAAAAGTAATAAAGTGCATTTTAATAGTAAACTTAATAGCAAACTATATACTAACGCTAATAATAAACCTATGTTAATAGACAGTAATGTTGAATCAAATAACAAAAATAGTAAACATCCCACAACTAAAAGAACTACTAATCACAATAATAATATTGTACTAGAAAATAATAGTAATCATAGCACACCCCATACCCACCCACACAATAAATTTAAGAGAAAAAATAAAAATTCTATCTGGTTAAATATACCCTTCAACTGTGCAATATCCACAAATATTTATAAAAAATTCATGAATATTTTACAAAAAAATTTCCCTTCTTCTCACAGATATAGTAAAATCTTCTCTTGTCATAAAATCAGAATTTCTTACTCTACCCTTCCTAATGTAGGTACAATCATAGCTAGGTTAAACAAAAAAAACATCAAGTCAGCTAGAATTAATGAAATTACAAATAGTGGCCATATGAATGCAAATAATAATCCATCTAATACCAATAATGATGCTACCAATAATTATACAAATAGAAGTGAAAATAACAATAACGAAAGAAATTATGAAGATAGTAGCAATATACTTATTCCTATAAACCATAATTTCAACCAACAATTAGAATATATCAGTAACGACGTTACAGTTTTGACTGAAGTTGATGATAGACCCAACTCCAACAGAAGTAATAGTGATCAAAGACATAATTCATATAATATCAATAGGCCAAATGTGGAAGGAATAAGTCCAACTAATAGCACATCAAGATATGAATTAAATAATGATGGTAATAGCCAATATATACCTAATAGTAGAATTGAAGAATTGATAAATGATATTAGTGTAAATAATTGTAGTAATAATAATAATAATAGAGATATTAGAAATAATATAGGTGGAGTTGATAACCCCACCATGTGCAACTGTAGAAAAAAGTCCCATTGTCCTTTATTTGGATTTTGTTGTACCCGCAACGTAGTGTACAGATGCATCATTAGTACTAGAACAGAGAATTATATTTATATAGGGTGTAGTATTAACCTGAAACAGAGAATATATAACCATAAATCTTCATTTAGACTTAGACATAAGGCAAATAGTACAACTTTGGCAAGTAAAATTTGGGAGTTAAAAGACAATAGTATTAATTTTAGCCTTAAATGGGAAATTATAAGAAAAGCACAACCTTATAGAAATAATAGATATGGATGTGAATTGTGTTCTATGGAAATATATGAAATTTTTAAACTTAGGAACAATCCTAATCTAATCAATAATAGATTAGACCTTAGAGTATCATGTGTGCATTGCTCTACTCGCACTTTTAAATTTTTTAAAAAATAGGACTTTTATTTAAACAACTAAAGTTATCAAAATTTATAGTACCTTACTTCTATTATAGTCATCTAGAACTATCAACTAGCACATATTTATTTTGGTAATTGAAACTTTACAACATATATTCCTGATCTCTATCCTTAACATCTAATCTACTTAAATCAGTCATCAGATTCCTGTATTGATTATCCTTGTTATTTCCTAACATCCTTTCTTTTCTCAGTCCCTTAAACATCAGTATACACATTATTATAAACTAATATAAATCCGATAATAATTTTTATCTTTTATTCACATTATATAAATAAGGCTTACCTATGTGTCTCCTAAATAGTATCATTATCGTCAGCTAATAAGTTTTTAAAAGATAATTCAAAATAGTGTTCATGATCACTATATGCTTAATATACGTAATATCCTTAAATTTTACACCCTACCCAGAGCCCCTGAATTCAATATTGACATTATTTCATGATTTTTGTGAAAGATAACTACATCTAATTTTATTTTATTAACATACCTCTTATTGTGTAAACATTAGTTAGAATTCTGTTGTTGTCTGTACCACTATACTGTTACTCTATTCAGACTAAAAGTAAAAAACCTATTTGACCCATATACCTAGGGCTATAATTCCTCAACATTAATTCCTCAACATTTTAATAGTAATAAAATGACCTGATACTACTATGACCAGTGAAACCTCTAGATTCTAATACTTTTATAGCCTTGCCCATGCATACTGCTTACACCTTCCCTCTCTTTAGAAGTAATTGTCCCTTTGCTATCACCACTAGATAAGAAACAATAGAATTCTGAGACAGTTAAAACTTTTGTCTAGAATCAATTACTAGCCTGATAGACCCTGCTATGTCAAGATGGACTTATATATTCTTCCTCTGCTCTCTCCCACTTGGTTTTAATATGTTGCCACATTTGTAATATGTCTTTTTTCTACATTTTTTCGTGCAGCTGAAGATTGCTCTTCATATTGCATTTAAGGTAATGCTCACATTACTTAAATAAATTGAAGTAGCATGAAACGTGCGTACTGCAATCACTTTTGAAATCCGTGTTGCTTATTATTTGATTTTAATCACCCATCCTTTTGGGATGTGAAATTCGGGTGCCTTCGCATAAGTACCATATTCAAGCCTTGAATCTATATATATATATATATATATATATATATATATAATATTTTACATTATATTTTGACATTTATAGGCATTTTTATGGACCACCTCTGATATTTGCAGTTTTTCACTATTCGTGGGTGCTCTAAGAACGTAACTCCCTAACCCCCACAAATACTTGGGGACTACTGTATATATATATATATATCAAATATCATCATCATCATCATTTAATGTCCGTTGTCCATGCTGGCATGGGTTGGACTCTTAATAATAAAATATTAGCATATTTCTTATTTTATGACAGGACAACATGCATATTATTATTACTTCATATTGAATTTATGTCTGTAACAATGGTATCAAAGAATGTTTAATAAAATCTGGTTGGCAAGTTTCTTTTAATACATTTGCATTTTACGACAAGAATGTGGTTTTGTTTCTTTTTGAAGTTATAAGTTCTTTCACATATGCAGTGAAATTATTTGCTAAATCCATTTAAATGTAAATAGATTGATACATTCAATGACTCAAGTTATATATTTTTTAACAAGCAAGCTAGCTAGTCAAGAAAATCTCTGTAAGAGATTGCATATTTATTAGTTGCATATATTTTCTTCATTGATTCTGTAGGTCTTTTGACATCAGAACTATATGATCTGCTGAATCTTTGTATGGTTATCAAACATGATCCGAAGGAAGAGAAACTCCATATGGATTTGAATAACCCTCTGCTTCTCCAAAATCTCTCCAGTTCTCATGAATTTATCCCCAAACACAAATCTGTGCGATTACATTATGTGCTCCACTGTTTTCTCAACTTTGGAGAAACGTATGCAAGGTAAATATTTCTAAAAATGTCTTGTAAAATTATAAGCATTTTTTTTTTTTTTTGAGCTACAGCAGTGAATTAACCCTTTTATTACCATATTTTTTTCTGAAATATTCAATGTATGCAAGGTAAATATTTCTAAAAATGTCTTGTAAAATTTTAAGCATTTTATTTCTTCTGAAATATTCATCTGTCCATCTATTTGCCCCACTAACTATTCCTGAGAAGGTGGAAGGGGTAGAGTCCATTCATTTCCAATATTCTGCAAAAACATGTCTGGCCTTGGGAAAAATATTACCTTGCTTGGAAACAGGTAAGGGTTGGCAACAGGAAGGGTACCCAGCCATGAAAAATCTACCTCAAAAAACTCTTCTCTGATTCATACAGGCATGGAAAAGTGGATGTTAAAATGATGATGAGACAATCATTGTGTACTGAACCTTAGAGAAAGTAATTATTTCAGCATCTTTTCATTTTCCCCTTAAAGACAGGAGGATTAAAATTAAGTATTGTTGAGGTGCATGGCTTAGTGGTTAGGGTGTTACACTATTGATTGCTAGATCATGGGTTTGATTCCCAGAACAGGTAGCAAATTGTGTTCTTGAGCAAAGCTCTTCATTTCACGTTGTTCTAATGCTGTGTGGAGACCAGCATGCCAAAGAATAGACCCAACGTTTCCTCTGCATGTCATAAAAGGCAACTAAAAGAGGTTGAGGAAGGATTTGCACTCTGACCTCATAAAACCATCACCAGCAATGACTACCCAAACAGACCCATGGGTCAGAGGGTTGTCGCCTGAATGGTGCAAAGGTGTCATCCACTGAGAGTACAGAATCACCAATAATGGTGGATGCAGCAACATATTGTTACTGCACATGCACCCCTCCTCCTCCTCCTACTACTGCTGGTGTTGCTGCTACTACTACCACCACCACCACCAACACTGCTATTGCTGCTGAGCCCTCTTCAACCACACAATTCCCTCCCTGTGTACAATACTAGATTACAGCATCTCATAGTGTCTACTGTGAATGAAGTAGTCTAACAAAGATCATGACTATAGTTTCTCTACATTGCTTCTTTCCAAAAATATAGTTATTAAATTCTAGAGTACCTTCATAAAATTATAAAACATCCACCCCTAGGGGTCAGCCACACTTAAGTGGCAATATACTACACTATATATTTATTATTCACTGTCTAGCCTAACAACATCTGTGGCTGTAGACTCTTGGATTTGGTAGACGGAAACTGACAGAAGCCCGTCGTGTATATGTATATATATGTGTGTGTGTGTGTGTATATGTTTGTTTGTCTGTGTTTGTCCCCTCAACATCGTTTGACAACCGATGCTGGTGTGTTTATGTCCCCGAAACTTAGCAGTTCAGCAAAAGAGACCAATATAGAATAAGTACTAGGCTTACAAAGAATAAGTCCTGGGGTTGATTTGCTCGACTAAAGGCGGTGCTCCAGCATGGCTGCAGTCAAATGACTGAAACAAGTAAAAGAGTATATGTATTACTCAATATCTAGCCTAACAACATCTGTGGCTATAGACTCTTTACATTGTTTCTGAAGAGAGATATTCTATAGGCTTTCCAAAAATATGTTTATCATCATATTCTAGAGTTTCTTCATGAAATTATAAAACATACATTCTTGTACTTTGTTTTCAGCTGGTGGTATATATTTATTTTTATTTAATATCTCTTAATTTTTTTCTTTTCTAGATCTGGATCTTTATCTATCAATTATAAATTGTTGAGGACAGCAATTCAAAACAGATATCTGAAAAATGAGTCAACAAAATATTATCATCAAATTTTATCATGTAAGATAAATAATATTTTACAAACAAAAACATATGAAATAGTTTTATTGAGATAATTTTGTCACATAAAATAGACATATATAAATGTTTATGCGTGTATATTGTGTATGTATCTGTATATGTGTTTGTGTATATAAGTATGAGGTGTTGGCGTGAGGTAGTATAATTATACATAAATGTGTATATATGTGTGTTTGTGTCTGTATGAATGAATATATATACATGTATCTATATATGAATTTGTGAGTGTGTGTCTGTGTGTATGAATGAATATATGTACATGTATCTATGAGTGTGTGTGTGTGTGTGTATGAATGAATTTATATAGATGTATATATATGAGTGTTTATGTGTGTGTGTGTGTGTGTGTGTGTATGAATGAATATATATATTCATGTATCTATATATGAGTGTGTGTGTGTATGAATGAATTTATATAGATGTATATATATGAGTGTATGTGTATGAATGAATATATATATATATACATGTATCTATATATGAGTGTGTATGTGTATGAATGAATTTATATACATGTGTATATATGAGTGTGTATGTGTGTGTGTGTGTGTATGAATGAATATATATATGAGTGTGTATAGAGAGAGAGAGAGAGAGAGAGAGAGAGGAAAAGAGACAGCAACCTTCATCTATTTCCAAATAGAGTGGTGTTTGTGTGTGTGCGCACGTGTGTGTAACGCAATGCACCTTGTGTACTGGAATCACAGCAGAACTGCCAACCTCACTGTCATGTTCCCTCCATAGTGATAGCCTACTGAGACAATATTTTCCAGTGCTGGTACCACATGAAGAATGTACACCTTGTAAAGTTGTTGGCAAAAGGACAAAGAAAGGATATAGTTGTGTGGTTTGGTTACTTATGCCTACCTTACTGGATATTCAACCTCTCTGTGTTGGTACCATGAGAAAATGTGCACAGCATATACGGTAAAGTAGTTGGCAATAATTCTTATTGGGAACCAAGTAAGCAGGGTTCTCAATAAGAAACAGTCCAGACAGTGAAGACCCTTCCAACCCATGCCAGCATGGAAAGCAGATGTAAAATGTTGATGAAGATGATGATGATGATGATGTGTGTATGTATGTACGTACGTATGTATGTACGTACGTATGTATGTATGTATGGTTTTTCTTTGAGTTTAATTTAAGTTCTTGAGTGATTTCAAGTCGGTTTTCAACAAGAGTGGCTGTGTGGTAAGTAGCTTACCACACTCAAAAGGCTTTGGTCGGCCCGAGGCTATAGTAGAAGACACTTGCCCAAGGTGCCACACAGTGGGACTGAACCTGTAACCATGTGGTTCATAAGCAAGCTACTTTATTTCATTTCAATTTGCCATAAAGACAGTACACAGAGAGTAGCTACGGGCTGGACAAAAACATTAATGAGATGAAATGGATGATAAATATGATGGTATAATGAGAGAAGGCAAAAGCCGCCCACCGAACTTTGCTTCTCTATAACACTGTTCTTTATAAAATTAAATTTTCACATTGAGGCTATGAACCTCGTTCATAAAAAGTCATAATTTAAGGCATTTGCCTCTTACGATTTTTCATTACACAATATGAGGCACTTGTCCTCTTAGGTTTTTTCGCCCGATATAGCCTTTGCTTCTCTCAAGCAAAATGATGGGTCTGGGTCGGGCCACTTTTCAATACTGAATTCGCCGAGGGGGAAGGAATTCACCAACGCACTTATGTGCCTACTCGACATGACCTCCGCAGACACCTGCAGAGGCCAGTCCAGATCCTTAATACAGGTGAGGACTCCCTCTCTCTGACGCTTCCTTTTATTCACAAATTTCTGCAGGGCCCCTCCCTTTCGGAATAGGATTAGCCGATCCTTTTCCTCACAGGGTGAGCCCACAGCTTCTACTGTCGGCGGCACAATTCCCGCCGACCTGCTTTCCTCCGTTGGTGGCACAATTCCCACCAACGGAGTGTCAGGACACGCTGGCGGTGCACTATCTAGCACCGGCCATGCCTCTACTTACCACACAGCCACTCCTACGCCTATACAAATTTTCACAGATTCTGTGGCTGATGTTTGTTTAGTGATGTCAAGATACTCATACACACACACACACACACACACATACATGTGTATATAAATATATATATATAAACATAAATGCATATCACACTTTATTTATCTGTCTATCTACTTACCTACATACAAATCATCATCATCATCATCATCATCGTTTAACGTCCGCTTTCCATGCTAGCATGGGTTGGACGATTTGACTGAGGACTGGTGAAACCGGATGGCAACACCAGGCTCCAGTCTGATTTGGCAGAGTTTCTACAGCTGGATGCCCTTCCTAACGCCAACCACTCAGAGAGTGTAGTGGGTGCTTTTACGTGTCACCCGCACGAAAACGGCCACGCTCGAAATGGTGTCTTTTATGTGCCACCCGCACAAGCCAGTCCAGGGGCACTGGCAACGATCTCGCTCGAAAATCCTACAGGAGCCAGTCAGGCGGTACTGGCAACGGCCACGCTCAAAATGGTGCATCTCATGTGCCACCTGCACAAGAACCAGTCCAGGGGCACTGGCAACGATCTTACTTGGCTTGCCGGGTCTTCTCACGCACAGCACAAATATACATGCATATCAAATTAATGGCAAAAAATATTTATAACAATCAACAGAAAGGTTACAAAAGCAGAAATGAATGAACCTATTTCATCAACCAACTTTTTATCCAGAGTCATTATGATTTCAGCATTTGGAAAAAGTTGGTATCATTTGTCTGGGAGGCTCCAGGTTCAAACAAAGCAAAACAAAAACAAGTCTTACAACTGAAAACATATAGAACATTAAAAACTCAGAATGTAAAATTTTAATCCTGGAAACAATGAGGATAAAGGCATAAAGCTAATATTAAAACATGAGAATAACCAGATATAAGGTATAAACAAAGACAGTGTAGATGGAAAATAAGGTTTTCATTTTAGTGAGACCTGAATAAAGAGAAGTATTTGACACATTGGTCAGCATGATGCTTGTGAGACATGTTTATATATAATCTCTTCTTTTCCAATTCACAATTTTTCCATTTGATAACAATATTTTTGTTTCTTATTTCAGCCTATTATTATCAGAAAGCAGATTGCCATTTTGATGGTTCATGGGTTGGAAAAGACAAACATGCTTTAGCTGTATTACCTTTTCATTTGGTAAGGGTTTAATATTACTTTGTGTAAAAATGTACATCAACAATACATACATACATACATGCATGTATGTATGTATTGTTGATGTCATGCATACATACATACATACATACAGCAAATAAGTAACAAGGATGTCCAGGTATCAGTGCATTGCGGCCGTTTCAAGTGACTCCATTTAGTCAATCAATGAAAGCATCACATCAATTTGAAATAAACTGCTCTCCTCAGAGGCATACGACCATATAAGTTTCCAACATACAGGATATTCCATTATAATTTTTTAGCAAATTTTTCATCAGAACTAGAGAATAAAAGAATCACAATACCTACTGCTATGTATATGAGGAGAGCAATATATTTCAAATTGATGTAATGCTTGCATTGATCAATTAAATGGAGCTGCTTGAAATGGCCGTAATGCACTGATAGCTGCACATCCTTGTTACTTAGTTGCTTTTTATTCACCTAACTTTGAGTTGTGTGGACAATACTGGACTGATGTGGCGCCTAATTTAACTGAATCTTAATCATTTATATATATATATATATATATATATATATATGTGTGTATGTAAGTCATCTACGAGTTTATAAGTCAGGAAAAATGCATTTTCATGTCTTTCAATAGAGTGGTTGTTTTAATTGAAGTGTACAGTATTATACATCCGTTACGGCCAATCTTACCAATCAGTTTTGTGCTAGAGGTTCAGTGGAGTGTTAAGTAATAGTATATACACTCTCAAGTGCTTTGAGAATGTATATACTCTGCCACACTATTGCAGCCACCAGAAAATACTTGAGGCCTATACATCGTCATCATCATTTAATGTCTGCCTCCCATGCTAGCATGGGTGGGACAGATTCACAAGAGCTGGCCTGGCAGAAGCCTGCTCTAGACTTCAGTGACTGTACATTAACTATAAATGGTTAATGATATTTATTATACCAGAGCTGCTTTTATTTCATATGTGTGTATGTATATATATATATATATATATGTAAATATTAAAGGAAATAGTAAAATACAACTGACATATTATAAATTTATTAACATTATAATATAATTATCCTATAAAAAGATATAATATAATATAACAAATAATTAAAACAAATGTATATCCTACAATTTGTTTTGATTCATATCCACTGATGAATTTATAAAAAATTCATATTTATGCATATAAATCTCATCAGGGTAATATCTGTTTAGAAGATAGACAAAAATTTCATGCAAGGACTGCTTTAATTATTTGTTATGTTATATTATATGATATTATATTATATCTTTTTATAGTATAATCATATTATATTATAATGTTAATAAATTTATAATATGTCAATTGTATTTCTGTATTTCCTATAATATTTACATGCTGAAATTATACCATTTTAAGTTCGGATTTTTTCTCTACTATATTGTGATATTTACTGAAGAATCAATGAAAATTGGAGGTTTTCTATCCCTTTCAAGGAAATTGTTT
>NC_142930.1:121890909-121935909 GCF_046866305.1 Octopus bimaculoides | reverse complement strand
CTTTTGTTCTTTTATCATTTTTTCCTTCTAACCTGCATTTCTCTTATTTAACACTTTGTTGACCATGGGAGTTACCATTGACTCCCATGCTATATTTTTAATATGCCGCAGGAGTCAACAGTGATTGCTAATATATTTTTCTATGGAGTCTTACATTACTGTGGTTTAAACTAAGTCAGTCAAAGTTTAGAATGTAAAAGCATCCATTACACTCTTGGAGTGGTTGGCATTAAGAAGGGCATCCAGCCATAGAAAACCATGCCAAATTAGACTTGAGTCTGGTACAGCCTTCCACCTTACCAGCCCTGGTCAAACCATCCAACCGATGCCAACATGGACAACTGATGTTAAAGGATGATGATGATGATGATGATGATCTCACTGTTTGTTTACATCTGATGTCTCGTATATGAAATGTTGTAACAAAGATCAGTGCTGGCTATAATTTCTATAGAATATTTGTAAAGATAACCTTAACAAGTGATGTAAAGCACACTGCTAACACAGTAGAACACAGTATTGATGGCTGTGTGGTAAGTAGCTTGCTTACCAACCACATAGTTCCGGGTTCAGTCCCACTGCGTAGCACCTTGGTCTAGTGTCTTCTACTATAGCCTCGGGCCAACCAAAGCTTTGTGAGTGGATTTGGTAGATGGAAACAGAAAGAAGCCCATCGTATGTGTGTGTGTGTGTCCATGTTTGTCCCCCCCCCACCATCGCTTGACAACCAATGATGGTGTGTTTATGTCCCCATAACTTAGCGGTTCGGCAAAAGAGACCGATAGAATAAGTACTAGGCTTCCAAAGAATAAGTCCTGGGGTCGATTTCCTCGACTTAAGGCGGTGCTTCTGCATGGCCACAGTCAAATGACTGAAACAAGTAAAAGAGAGTAAAAGAGATACCTTATAGTATATCATGGCTGCATAACAAAATACCACATGTCTACAAGTCATTAGCATTTACATATCAGCTTCCAGGAATGCATTTAATATGTAAATTGATGTATCCAGTAACTATACACCGCTATATGTAGTTGCTATCTTAGGAATGCATTTGAGTATGATTAATGGGTTAGATGAGAGCTGATGAGGGAGCATCAATATTTAATAAGATACAACAAAATCTGCTTCAACACGCAAATTCACATCAAGAATTTCTCAAACCAAATACAGAAGCAAAACATTGCTTCTTAAGCATTTTTATTGCAAAAATGCCATAATATGGCAACCCCCACCGAAAATATGGCATATACGTCCAGCTGATGTCTCATATACATTATAAAATATTAGAGCTAGCTATAATTTTTACAGAATATCTGTAGAGAGAAACTTAACAAGTATAGTATAAAAAGAAGTTTTTCTATTTTATTACAACAACAAAAAAAAAGTGAAAATTCTGAATTGCCATTACTATCCAACCCTGTGCTAAAAGGGAAGAATTGTAAATAGAAACATGAAAATGGAATAGAAAGAAAAACTGTTTTGACCTTACTCTTCGAAAAGTGTTATATTAGTTTAGCTAATGCATTAACATCTAACATTATTATTCTTTTTGTTGCTGTAAAATTCACAAATGGAAGATAAACTATTTCCATCTTACTAATATTGAAATTCCATGAACAACCAACAGAAAATATCACTTGCTGATAATGTAAATGAAAGTTGGAAGTGATGGATTGGGCATACACTGAGTTTGAAATCAAAATTGCCAAACAGGCATTATATTGGAAGCAACACTATGACAAACAAAAATGTGATTGACTTTAAATTAGCTGAAGGCAAATGGGGATGGTGGTGGGCGATCTGAAGAAGTTGGGGTTTACTGCAGAAACTGGTCAGCGGTTTTAGTATTGAACTTTGTAGCATGATAGATTGTCGTCGTCGTCGTCGTTTAACGTCCGCTTTCCATGCTAGCATGGGTTGGACGATTTGACTGAGGACTGGTGAAACCAGATGGCTACACCAGGCTCCAATCTGATTTGGCAGTGTTTCTACAGCTGGATGCACTTCCTAACGCCAACCACTCAGAGAGTGTAGTGGGTGCTTTTACGTGTCACCCGCACGAAGGCCAGTCAGGCGGTACTGGCAACGGCCACACTCATCTCGCTCGAAAAACCTCATGTGTCACCCGCACAAAAGCCAGTCCAGGAGCACCAGCAACGATCCCGCTCGAAAATCCCACAACAACCCCACACAAGAGCCAGTTCAGGGGCACTGGCAACGATCTCGCTCGAAGAAATTTCATGTGTCACCAGCACAAGAGCCAGTCCAGGGGCACTGGCAACGATCTCGCTCGAAAAACCTCATGTGTCACCCGCACAAGAGCCAGCCCAGGGGCACCGGCAACGATCCTGCTCGGAAGATTTCATGTGTCGCCCGCACATGAGCCAATCCAGGGGCACTGGCAACGATCCCGCTCGAAAGACTTCATGTATCGCTTGCACATGAGCCAGTCCAGGGTCACTGGCAACGATCCCGTCCCGCTCAAAACATTTCATGTGTCACCCGCACAAGAGCCAGTCCAGGGGCACTGGCAACAATCTCGCTCGAAAGATTTCATGTGTTGCCCGCTCATGAGCCAGTCCAGGGGCACCAGCAACGATGTCGCTCGAAAAACCTCATGTGTCACCCGCACAAGAGCCGGCCCAGGGGCACCGGCAACGATCTCGCTCGAAAGATTTCATGTGTCGCCCGCGCATGAGCCAGTCCAGGGGCACTGGCAACGACCCTGCAGGAATTATTTTGTAAGGTTGGTAGTGGTGGTGGTGTAAAGTTTGCAAATAATATTGATTAACGACAAGTTACCTGGAGGAAATATGGCGCTTACTGTAAAAATAGCTTGCATGGTAAATGATAATAAAGGGGAAATAAGATGGAGCTGTCTTCTTTGCCTGACATTAATCTCTACAAATGTGAAGAAACCAAGTAGAAGAACCAGAAACTACTTCAGCACCAAACAACTACTGATCCTCAATAAGATTTCATTATTGCTCCATGTTAAAGTGCAGTTTACACAATTTGGAAGGGGCAGTTGCTACACATGCTGGCAACCCAAACATTTTAGACCACATCTAGGTGTGGCTGTGTGGTTAAGAAGCTTGCTTTCCAAGCACGTGGTTTTGGGTTCAGTCCTACTGCATGGTACTTTGGATAACTGTCATCTACTGTAGCTCCCAAGTTGACCAAAACCTTGTAAGTGGATTTGTTAGATGGAAACTGGAAGAAGCTTGTTGTATATATACAAATATATATACATACATACATACGTACCCGGTGCAATAAGATGTACCCGGTGCAAGCTATGGACACATAAGAGGTGCAGCAACATCAAAGGCAGGTTAACTAGCAAGTTAGTTTTTGTTTGTGGCAGATGTTCAGGTGCAATAAAGACTGCAAACAAACAGGAAACAACTTCTATCTCATTCCAGGGTGAAAAACTAGAGGTAGTCGATAGCTTCCGCTATCTGGGCGACCAAGTTAGTAGTGGGGGTGGGTGCGCTGAAAGTGTAGCTGCTAGAATAAGAATAGCCTGGGCAAAGTTTAGAGAGCTCTTACCCCTGCTGGCGACAAAGGGACTCTCACTCAGAGTAAAAGGCAGACTGTATGACGCATGCGTACGAACAACCATGCTACATGGCAGTGAAACATGGGCTGTAACTGCTGAGGACATACGTAAGCTCGCAAGGAATGAAGCCAGTATGCTCCGTTGGATGTGTAATGTCAATGTGAATACCCGTCAGAGTGTAAGTATCTTGAGAGAAAAGCTGAACATTAGAAGCATCAGTTGTGGCGTGCAAGAGAGACGATTGCGCTGGTATGGACATGTGGTGAGAATGGAGGAGGATAGCTGCGTGAAAAAGTGCCACACCCTAACAGTTGAGGGAACCCGTGGAAGAGGTAGGCCCAGGAAGACCTGGGCTGAGGTGGTGAGGCAAGACCTTCGTACATTGGGCCTCACCGAGGCGATGACTACGGACCGAGACCTTTGGAAATGGGCTGTGCGTGAGAAGACCCGGCAAGCCAAGTAAGATCGTTGCCAGTGCCCCTGGACTGGTTCTTGTGCGGTTGGCACATGAGATGCACCATTTTGAGCGTGGCCGTTGCCAGTACCGCCTGACTGGCTCCTGTAGGATTTTCGAGCGAGATCGTTGCCAGTGCCCCTGGACTGGCTTGTGCGGGTGGCACATAAAAGACACCATTTCGAGCGTGGCCGTTTTCGTGCGGGTGACACGTAAAAGCACCCACTACACTCTCTGAGTGGTTGGCGTTAGGAAGGGCATCCAGCTGTAGAAACTCTGCCAAATCAGACTGGAGCCTGGTGTTGCCATCCGGTTTCACCAGTCCTCAGTCAAATCGTCCAACCCATGCTAGCATGGAAAGCGGACGTTAAACGATGATGATGATGATGATGATACATACATACATACATACATACATACATATATATATAGATATATATATGCCTTGTTATGGGAATGTTCCTTGTAGTGTGCCTACTGAGCATGTTCACCGCTTGCAGCTCCTTGGTGCATGTTGAGAGTACCGTAAATGATTAATATGGAAGACAGAGAGTGTAATCTTTTCCATCCTCCTGGTACACTTCGTAGAAGCACCTAATATATATATATATATATATATAGTACACACACACACATATATATATATATATAGTACACACACACATATATATATATATATATATATATATATATATATATATATATATATATATATATATATATATATATATATATATATATATATATTACATCCTATGTAAACAAACAAGTTTGTTTTCAAAGCATTGAAATGTATGGCAAATGGCAAATGACTTTTCACTTTGAAGTGAAAGATAAAAAAAGAAGAAAAAGATTACTGCATAATTTTTTTGTAACTTGGGAGGGTCATTATACCAATAATAAACACAAACACTGGTTTTATTTCACTTCTTTTATTATTATTATTATTATTATTATTATTATTATTAGTCATTTAGTTAGTCAGTTAACTTATTGGGTGTTTGATTAAGTTTTGCTTAATTTTATGGTCAACAAAAGTTAGGTTTGTCAACATCCTCTCGTTGTTATTCATGATTTCATCAATAACTGATTAGTTAATTGTTAAATGTTAACTGATTGACTAGTAATAATAAAAGAAGTGAGATAAAATCAGTGTGTGTGTTTATCATTGGCATAATGACCCTCCCAAGATACAACAAAATCTGCTTCAACACACAAATTCACATCAAGAATCTCTCAAAGCAAACACAAAAGCAAAACATTGCTTCTTAAGCATTTTTATTGCAAAAATTTATTAGACTATGGGCCTAACCCTAACCAAAACATTAAGACATTAAAATTCAACTGTAATTGTGGAATAAAAACTTATCTTATTTTAAGAATGATATTAACTGCTTTTTGGCAATGCATTCTATTACTTGTTTCATTTTGTAATGTTGCTGGGTTTCCTGCTATCAAATCTACGATAGACTTTCATTGTGTTCTGTTTATGTGGCAAATATGGGCATTTGATGCAGCTATTCTCTGATATAACTCTTACCGTGGTGTAGATTAATGCAGAATATTAAAACAATACATTACACTAGTGTTGATTTAATATGGTGACATGTACTTCACAGAGATCGTTTCTGTTTTAGCAGAAATTCAATATTTATGGTTCTTTGAAACCTAACCTATTGCAGTTGCTAGTTCTTACTCAGAATGGATTTTATATTATCTTTAGCGTGTTACAGTGGTGCCTTTGCGGATTTATATAGCTTTCGATGCCAACGCTTTATGCCAGTGCTTTCCAGATCTTTCAGATATAAATTAAGTGTGTATTTTTCCCTTCTCAGCAGCCAAGAGAGGAGAGTAATAATAAATCTTTATATTTCTCTCAGGCACGAGCTGCAGGAGCAGGTGTGCTTGAAGGTACAGGCATGGCTGCTTGGTTAAGAAGCTTGCATCCCAAGCA
The DNA here is from genome assembly GCF_046866305.1 of Octopus bimaculoides. NCBI lineage: Eukaryota > Metazoa > Mollusca > Cephalopoda > Octopoda > Octopodidae > Octopus > Octopus bimaculoides. Next base: position 121,929,936 of record NC_142930.1, on the reverse strand, counting down.
TGTAGTCTCAGGTTCAGTCCCGCTGCATGGTACCTTGGACAAGTGTCTTCTACTATAGCCTCAGGTTCACCAAAGCCTTGTGAGTGGATTTGGTAGACTGAAACTGAAAGAAATCCATCGTATATATATATATATACTCTCTTTTACTCTTTTACTTGTTTCAGTCATTTGACTGCGGCCATGCTGGAGGACTGCCTTTAGTCAAGCAAATCGACCCCAGGACTTATTCTTTGTAAGCCTAGTACTTATTCTATTGGTCTCTTTTGCTGAACCGCTAAGTTACGGGGACGTAAACACACCAACATCGGTTGTCAAGCGACGTTGGGGGGACAAACACACACACACAAATACATACACACACATACACACACATATATATATATATATATATATATATATATATATATATATATATATATATATACATATATATATATATACATATATACAACGGGCTTCTTTCAGTTTCCGTCTACCAAATTCACTCACAAGGCTTTGGTCGGCCTGAGACTATAGTAGAAGACACTTGCCCAAGGTGTCACGCAGTGGGACTGAACCCAGAACCATGTGGTTGGTAAGGCAAGCTACTTACCACACAGCCACTCCTGTGCATATATCTATCTATCTATCTATATATCTATCTATCTATCTATCTATCTATCTATCTATCTATCTATCTATCTATCTCTCTCTCTCTCTCTCTCTCTCTATATATATATATATATATATATATATATAATAGAGTTATTAATATTTCTAAGTCTCTCTAAAGGAGACTACGGCAGCGGTACTGGAAATTAATAGTTATCGCCAAGCCAACATGGCAGTCCCAAAATTAGGACGAAAGCTGCCGTGAATTAGCTCCAAGAAGCCATCGCCTCTAGCTAGCTATGTGACACACGAAACCTGTGTCCTTTATAACCTTCGAACAGGGGAGGTCAGCAGTGTCCCCCTGCTGGTTTGGCATCTGCAGACTAGTTTCAGGGTGTTGCCCCTTGTCAATGCAGAGCAGCCAAGCCCTAGCCAGGCGGCGCTGCTGACCATCTGCTCGAAGGTTATTTATCTAATTTCAGTGGAATCTATCCACTGGTTTTCAGAAATAGAGTTAAATATATATATATATATATATATATATATATATATATATATATATATATATATATGTATATATATATATATGTAATATAATATGTGACAGTTATTCGGTTGCCATAATAAAACTCTGAGTTTCAGATGTTGGGATGGAAATCTGCTCCAGCATCTCGTTAGTTATTAAGACAAGCCCAGTTATTAATATATATATATATATATATATATATATATATATATATATATATATATATATGTGAGTAAAAATAAATCCAAAAAAAGGGTTTTGTATGATCGTGTATAGAGGAATATATTATTTTATTTAAAAGAGTTCCAACTCTGTCTGTTTTTTATGTTTTTTTATTTATATTCTTGTAAAATTTATGTGGGATATAGAATATGGAATATATAATATATAATATAAAAAAAGATGGATGGTACAATGAAATGAAGTATTGAATGTCTTATTGAATATATGGAATATGTCTTATTGAATATATGAAATACTGAGTGTTTAATATAAAGGATTAAATATATAAATATATAAAGGCGAATACGTATTTTCTATACCTTGTGGTATTTCATCATGGCCGGTATGACAGACTGTATATATATATATATGTATATATATATATATATATATATATATATATATATATATGTGAGTAAAAATAAATACAAAAAAAGGGTTTTGTATGATCGTGTATAGAGGAATATATTATTTTATTTAAAAGAGTTCCAACTCTGTTTTTTATGTTTTTTATTTATATTCTTGTAAAATTTATGTGGGATATAGAATATGGAATATATAATATATACAAAACGCATACAAAATGCAACATTCCATACTGCCTAGCCAGGAGAATATGTACTATTGTAGAGGATATAGAGACCAGAAATCAGCGCCTGATGGGACTGAAAGAATTTCTGCTAAAGCAAAAGTACCCATCACTACTCATAGAAAATGGTATTCAGCGGGCTTCGAAAATACCCATACAACAACTGAGGACACCACAAAGAAGAGACAAACAGGAAAAGATCATTCCATTTATAGTGACACAAAATCCATGCCACCAGAACATCTTTAATATCGCCAAAGCGAACTTACCGATCCTTGCACAAAGTAAGGAATTGAGAAATATCATTACAGATCAAAATATAACTCTCAGTAAGAGACAACCTAAAAACTTGAAAAAACTATTAACAAAGGCAAGGTTTGACCTCAGCAACAAAAATCAAGCATTCACTGTATCCAAATGCAAGGATAGCCGATGCGGTACATGCCGATCAATTCATACCGGCCCATATATGAACACAAAAACAGGGAAAATATTCACCAATGCGAACATGAACTGCAAAAGTAGAAATCTAATCTACTGCATCAAATGCCCTAATTGTGAAGAACTGTACGTTGGCCAGACAGGTAATGCACTATCGGAACGCTCACGGGTGCATCGACAACAGATTAAAAACCCAGAAGTCTGCCAAATACCACTGAGTAACCATCTGGCAACATGTGGTCATCAAACTTTTATTATATTTCCATTCCATAAACTTTACAACCGGAATGAAATTGAGAGAAAATGCAAAGAAAAGGACTTTATTAAGAAATTCAAACCTACTCTTAACAAACAATGATTAAATTTATCCTACTTGGGGTTTAAAAATCTTATATAAATAAAAAACATAAAAAACAGACAGAGTTGGAACTCTTTTAAATAAAATTATATATATATATATATATTTATAAAAAAGAAGTTTGAAAACGCTAATATATAAAAAATGAATTTTAATTAAAAATTTTGTCAGAGATATTTTTAACATGTTTCGGTTCTTGTAAAAACGAACCTTATCAAAAATACATATTTAAAAAAATGAAATTAAATGAAGAGTTCAAAATTGTTCCTTACTGGTGTCAATAGTCCACGTGGGGGCATTTTTTGTTGGTTGTAGTAGTAGTAGTGACCGTGTTGGTAATGGTAAATAGCAAGGGCAATGAGAAATAGCTAATCCTGTTAAGGTCGACTTTATCCTTCATCTCTATAATGGTAATAAAATTTACTGTAGTAAATTAATTACTGAGGTCAGTTTAGACCTGTACTAGAGTCAATATTATTAACTATTTCTTCTTTAATCTTCATTATATCAATTTAAAAGAGACTGTCCCTGGCTTTGTAATACAAACTTCCTGTTGTAGTGTTATCCTAAATCAAAACCTTCCATTAAAATTTTGTGTTAATATATGTTCTGAACACCTGATAAATATCTTTTATCTTTTTTTTCAGTCGTTATACTTTGGCCCACCTTGAAGAATTGTAATTGAATGAATTTTTTTACATAGCACCAATGTATGTGTATGTGTATACTCTTTTACTTGTTTCAGTCATTTGACTGTGGCCATGCTGGAGCACCGCCTTGTAGTTGAGCAAATCGACCCTAGTACTTATTCTATCGGTCTCTTTTTGCCGAACCGCTACATTACAGGAACGTAAATACACCACCATTGGTTGTCAAGCGAAGTTGAGGGGGACAAACACAGACACACAAACACACACACACATACATACATATATATATATATATATATATATATATACATACATATATACGACGGGCTTCTTTCAGTTTCCATCTACCAAATCCACTCACAAGGCTTTGGTCGGCCTGAGGCTAGAGTAGAAGACACTTGCCCAAGGTGCCACGCAGTGGGACTGAACCCAGAGCCATGTGGTTGGTAAGCAGGCTACTTACCACACAGCTACTCCTGCGCCTTGTATGTGTGCTTCTATATATATATGTATATATATATGTATGTATATGTATATTCTTCACCTTGAAGAATTTGTAATTGAATGAATTCACTCACAAGGCTTTGGTTAGCCCGGGTCTATAGACTGAACCTGGAACCATGTGGTTAGGAAGCAAACATCTTACCACACAGCCATACCTACACTACATAATATTTACTTTCTTTACCTCCTTTACCAGTTTCAATTAAAGAACTGCAGCCATGCTGGAGCACCGACAGTTGTTTGATTAAATTCTTCATTATTTTGAAAATTAATTGGAACAAAGGCAGCCTACTTCCATAGAAATGCGATAACAAAAGAGCTCGTATGGCATTGATTAGCAACTGTGTTAGAAATCAATATTTAGTTATAATGGATCATAAAAAAATTAAAATGCATATAGATGCAGATATGGGTGTATGGTTAAGAAGCTTGCTTTGCAGTCATGTAGTTTCTGGTTCAATCCCACTGCACAGCACCTTGGGCAAGTTCCTTCTGCTATAGCCTACTATGCCTTATTAAGGAATTTGGTAGATGGAAGTGGAGTCGCAATGGCCCAGTGGTTAGGGCAGCGGACTCGTGGTCATAGGATCGTGGTTTCGATTCCCAGACCGGGAGTAGTGAGTGTTTATTGAGCGAAAACGCCTAAAGCTCCACGAGGCTCTGGCAGGGGATGGTGGCGAACCCTGCTGTACTCTTCCACCACAACTTTCTCTCACTCTTACTTCCTGTTTCTGTTGTACCTGTAATTCAAAGGGTCAGCCTTGTCACTCTGTGTCACGCTGAATATCCCCGAGAACTACGTTAAGGGTACACGTGTCTGTGGAGTGCTCAGCCACTTGCACGTTAATTTCACGAGCAGGCTGTTCCGTTGATCGGATCAACTGGAACCCTCGACGTCGTAACCGACAGAGTGCCAACAACAACAGGTAGATAGAAACTCCGTGGAAGCCCATCGTATGCGTGTGTCTTTGTGCCTGTCTTTGTTCTTCTCTTGCTGCTTGACAGCTGGTGTTGGTTTGTTTACAGCCCTATAACTTAGCAGTTCACCAAAAAAGAGACCAATTAAATAATTACTGGACTTTAGAAAATGAAAAAAGAAGTTAAGTATGGTGGGATGGGGTTTGATCTGTTCAACTAAAATCCTTCAAAGTGGTGCTCAAGCATGGCATCACCCAAATGGTAAATGACGTAAGATGAATAATAATTGAAAAAAAAGGAAACCAAAAGTAAACTATATTTTTTTTTTGTTTTTTTTTCCAGATGTCCATCATTGACATGGCAGCAAGCTATAAATGGTTCCCCCAGCAACAGTGTCCACAAGAAAGCAATGACTGTTGATAAAATGGTTTATGTCCACTGGAATAATCATCCAGACACGAAGGACCCTTGCAACTTGTTGATTGATAATCTTCTTGAGGTAAACAAGTTGTTCATTTTCATATATTTCTTTCTTTTTGTTTTTAATTAGATTTATTTTGTTGTATCTTGGGAGGGTCATTCTGCCAATAACAGACACATGCACTGGTTATATTTCACTTCTTTATTTATTTGTCGATTATTTTTTAAAGCAGTTAATCATGTGAACGTGGCTGAATGTGATTAAGGAAGATCTCCAGAGGTTCAACGTCGTCTTGGAGGATGCAGAGAGGGACTGGTACGGAACTGCCGGTGGGGTGGGGGTGGGGGCACTGGTGGACTTGGTTGGGTCTGTACATGATGATGCCTCTGCAACCACTAACCTGGGATGACCCAAAACCCATCAAGCATGGTGGTGGTGGTGGTGGTGGTGACAACTAACTATTTAACCAATTAACTATGAAGTGAAGTGATGTTAATCATTTAACCAACTAACTCATTAATTTTTTGATTATGAAGCCTAATGACAGCAGTTAAAAGTGTAATGATAGTTGCTTCTGATACAAGCCTATGGAGGAGATGTCTGAGGACTCTTCCTCCATGAGCCTCCTAAGGGCAGTGGGGAGAGAAGGTGGATGGCCTGATTAATCATTTGGTCAATCAATCTATCAGCTCCTTTTGTTAAAGTCCTTTCATTGCCATTCATAACCTCATTAGTGACACGCCCTCTCTATTCCATTTATGAAGTTGTGAATGGTGACAAAGAGGACTTTGACAAACCTGACTGATTGATTGGTTAACCGAATCATTAATCAAACAAATGATTAGTTAATTGGTTAACTAGTTAGTTGTCATCATCACCACCACCACCACCACCACCATCACCATCATCATTTAATGTCCATTTTCTATGCGGGCATGGGTGGGATGGTGTGATAGGAACTGGCAAACCAAGAGGGTTGCACCAGGCTCCATTGTCTGCTTTGGTGTGGTTTCTATGGCTGGGTGCCCTTCCTAATGCCAGCCACTTTATAGAGTGTACTGGGTGCTCTTTATGTGGCACCAACAGCAGCAGGGTTACCAAGTAACTTGTGAAATGAAGATCTGTCAGTTGGGAGAGGGAGTGACACCAAAGGAAGTAGCTTCATGTCAGATGCATTAGTGTAGATAGAATGTGTGCTGCCTGGGGTGGCCCTTCCGTTTGCCATCCCCAGACCCCACAAAAAACACATACCACCTACAGCAGACCCAAAAGTGCTGCCCCTTTAAAAGTGCCGTCCTTTTAAAAGTGATGTCCCTTTAAAAGTGCTGTCCCTCTAAAAGTGCTACCCTCTTTAAAAGAACCGCAAGGAACGAACTGCCCCTACAGTGCCCCTGCCCAGGTATGCTAGTGGTCAGGTGAGAGGTTACAGTATAAGAGGGATAGTGATAGGTGTCTTACTGTAGAGGAGATACTAGGCTACTCTCGTAAAGAAAAAAAGGAGGAGGAGAGATAGAGGGAGAATGATGGTGAGTCAGAGAGAGAGAGAGAGAGAACGAGAAAGATAGAGAGAGAAAAATTGATAGTGTTGGAGATATGTTGGGAGACCTACTCACAGGAAACAGTGGAGGGAGTATAAGTGATACAGAAGGGCATGTTCCATAAGAGTGTAAGGGGAGATAATAGGTGGGGAAGAGGTGACTGTAGCAAGTGATGATAAGAGGAACTGGAGTGGTTGGTTGGTTGGGTGGTTGAGGAGGTTGATAGATCTGTGAAGGTATGGAGATAGTGTGGATAAGCATGTGAGGGTGAGTGGAGGGGCCTGCAGTGGTGGTGATCATGGGTGTTGTGATGGAGGGGTATTGCGATGGGGGAGGGTCGGGATGGGGGTTTTGGGAAGATGAGTTGTGGGGTACTTTTGACAGATGACAAATTTTGTGGATAGCTGCAAAGGACATACCTGTATGTATGGATGGCCGCAATGTTACTTAGCTTCACATGTGTTCTGAAGCATAGCAAATTGCAAGAGTGAAATAGAATCACTGAATGTGTTTATTATTGCCATAATAACTCTCCTGAGATACAAAATATGTTTCAGTACAGGAGTTCACATCAAGAATCTTACAAACGAAAAACAAAAACAAAGGATATATTTTATAAAGTTTCGAAAAGTACCTGGAATGCAATAAATTAAAAATTGACATAACAGAAAATATATTGTAAAAGTGTCACAAACTTTGTAAATTTTAAGAAAAGTTCAATTTGCAATATTTTAAAAGATGACATAAAAAAGAATTATAAATATTTTGGTTGTAAATTTATCATAAACTTAGTGAAATTGTCAAAAATTAAATTAATTTTTAAATAAATATTTTTTATAAATTTTGTTAGGAATGACAGGATGTAAAAACATAAACAATCAAATCTAAATTGAATTAAAAAGTTATTTATTTAATAAGATAAACTATGTTAGTTTCAGAAAATGCAAAACATATTTTTATAGACTTAAAGTTGTGCCAGGATGAACAAAGGAAAAAAAGAAAAAAGAAAGAAAAAGAGAGAAGGAATATGCACCTAAAATTTGGGGTTTTACAAAAAATTAGAGAAGATTAAAATACAGTGTTATTTCTTTACTGCCCACAATATTGCTTGCCTTGCACCAAAATTAGAAAAACTACTACTACTACTACTACATCTGCTGCTGATACTACTGCTGCTGCTGCTACTACAGCAACTACTACTACTACTACTGCTGCTGCTACTACTACTACTACTACTACTACTACTACTACCACCACTACCACTACTACTACCCCCACCACTACTACTACTACTATCACTACTACTGCTGCTGCTGCTGCTACTACCACTACCACTTATACTACCACTACTACTTATACTACTACTACTACCACCACCACCACCACTACTACTACTATCACTACTACTACTACCACCACCACCACTACCACTACTACTACTATTACTACTACTACTACTACCACCACCACCACTACCACCACCACCACTACTACTACTACTACTACTACTACTACTACAGCAACTGCTACTACTACTACCTCTACTACTACTACTACTACTACTACTACTACTACTACTGCCACTGCTACTACTACTGCTGCTGCTGTTGTTGCTACTACAGCAACTACTACTACTACTACTACTTCTTCTTGTACTACTACTACTACTACTACTACTACTTCTACTACTACTACTACTACTACTACTACTACTACTACTACTACTTCTACTACTTCTACTACTACTGACTATTAGTAAGCTAAAATTGAACACATTTTATGTTTTTAATGAGTAACGTGGTCACCATTTGATATCTTTTTGATTTTAATAACCACTTTGTTTAATAAGTAAATGTTTTCTGATTTCAGAATCCTACCTGTGTTGCTCTATCATCTGATAACACTCTTTTGGCTTGCGGATGCGAAGATGGTGTGGTACACTTGTTTGATGCCCAAACTGGCAATGTAGGTTAACAGTTTATTTCTTACTCTCTCTTCTGTATCTATTCCAGAAATTACTTCTCTGTTTCTTTTTGGGCTGCCGACCCCTTGACACCCAGGCCACATTCCTAGTGCCCCTGTCCCAACTAACCATCACAAACATAGACCTCTTTCTGAAGCAAATTCAAAGCAGCTGTATTTCACAGATAAAACTTAACTTAAGGAACCCATTATTTTATTGTTTTTACATGACTCGCCACCCCATGGTAAATTACTTTTTGAAGTCTGACGTACAGCTGGTAACCATGGTCCGGGCCATATTTTGCATACTTTACTCGGTTGAGTAAAGTGTCATCCAAGCTGATATTTATTGGTAATTAAACTTAATTTTCAATTCCTGTGTGTATTTATCAGCTTTGTTTTTGTTGATAATTCTTAACTTTTCCTGTGTGCACATGTCTGTGAGTGTATGTGAGAGAGAAAGGGAAGCACACATGTATACATACATGTGTATATAGAAATATATATATTTATATATACATATACATATGCATATGTATATACACATACTGACACACATATATATATATACAAACATACATTAATGTATAATAGACATATATATATGTGCATACAGCTATTGTCTACTCACAATTTGTGAAATTATACTTTGGTTATTTTCAGTTAATTTCAAACAGTTACACGGAGACACACAAACACACAGTTTCATACAGTTACGTACACATACAAATAATTAAATACATAGTCTCATACAGTTACACATACGCACACGCACACACACAGATACCAGCAGACAATCAGCGTCATATTTTTCATTTACTTATTTTTATTGGAACACTAATGTTGAGGGAAAAGGAGGGTATTGTGAGTGAGTAAAGCGGACTGACATCATTGAGGAAAGGGGAGGGTATACTGAATGAGCAAAACAGATTTTATTCATATAGAAGACAACACAAGCACTTTGTAATTTAATAGCTTTTAATGTGATACTTGTTAAACAGAAATTATTTTTATTTAATGAAAATTTAATAGAATCTTATCATAAGTAAGTGAAATTATGCTAAATACAACTAAATTGAAAACCTTTTTTCCCTAGTCATATTGGCAATTCTGAAAACTTTTGGGTGCGACTTTTACACGAGTAGAAGTTTTTTTTTAACAATTTTTATACAGAAAATCACCTGCGTAAATTACACAGATTCACAAATTACATGGGTTTTTACAGTGTGTGTGTGTGTGTGTATATATATATATATATATATATATATATATATATATGGGTAAAATATTATTATAAAATCTGGTAATTAGTCATATATTAATTAATATCGATTAATTATCAGGAGGTCAGCACATCTAAAGAATCAAAGAGATTCAGAAATATTATCTGCAATCTCAGGGTTTAAGGTACATTTTAAAAAATAACGTTGACCACTAATGTGGACAATTAATGCGCTAGAAATAGATCACATCTTGTGTCTATTAATATGGATGGATGTGTCTTTGTCCCCCCCCCCACTGCTTGATAACCAGTGTTGGTGTGTTTATGTCCCTGCAACTTAGTGCTTTGGCAAAAGAGACAAATAGAATAAATACCAACTTTTAAAAAAAAGTTAGTACTGGGGTTGATTTATTCAAGTAAAATATCTCAAGGTAGTGCCCCAGCATGGCCACAGTCTGATGACTGAAACAAGTAAAAAATAAATGACAAAACCTATAAAGCAAAAAGAAAATTCATCCACCTGTCAATCTTAAATACAATAAGTGGAAGGACGAGGCGTCGGAAAAATTCAAAAAAAAGAAAGAAAAGGTGTAATTTTTGGATTAGGAACATCTAAATTTAATTATATTCCACTTCAAAAAGAAACTTTTGAATTACATATCATTTGTAAAGATAAAGAGAATATATTAATTTCAAAGAAATGTGTTGAAAAATTTCTTTGATTCCTTTTATAGACTGGCATTCATAGATATTTAAGCATCTTTATAGAATTTTGTAATTCCAATTCTGGCAGCAATTTTAAGCAGTTTTGATACAAGCTTTAGATATGGATCAATAGACAAACATTAAATGGATGAAATAAATTGTTTATAAAAAGCTAAAATTAATTAATGCTAGGAAAGGAGTGCTGTAAAGACAATAAGAGTTCAAAACATACATACATACATATATATATATATATATATATATATATATATATATATATATATATATATATATATAAAACGTATGTGTATAATGCATGTATATCATGTATGTGTATGTGAATGTAATTATTGTAATTATATGTGTATAAATGTGTGTATAAGTGTGTGTGTGTGTGTGTGTATATATATGTATATATACATACATATAGATATATATACACATATGTGTGTGTATATATATATATATGTACATGCATACATGCATGTGTATATATACATACAGATGTATGAATATATATCTACATACATATGTATATGTGTTTGTATATATGTTTGTATATATATATGGATATATATATATATATATATATATATATATATATATATATATATACACATTCATATACATATAAATATATATACACTTATATATGTGTGTGTGTGGATATATATGTATATATATGCACATACATATACATGCATATATATATATACTTAATCATATCAAAGGAAAATGGAAATTAATAAAAATTTTCACTTCCAAGTGGCCTAGCGTATAAAAGTTTAGTCCAAAGACTATGAATTACTCATAAGGTACAGTGTATATTTAAACACATTAGAGGAATCCACTCATGGGATTCCTTACGCTAGAAAGAACAGCATGATTGGAATAACACCTCTATTTGACTCAATTTTTTAATTTATATATATATACGAGGGGATATTGAAAAGTTACTGACTTTCAATAAAAGAAAATACAGGAGGATCAGTTAATTATGATTTTATACTATATATTCCCCTCTCAGATTCACACACTTATTGCATTGATCCTTCAGTTTTTCTAAGCCCTATAAAAGAACTCAGAAGGTTGAGCTTCCAAGCAGGTCTTTTGCAATACCCTTAAAGCCAGAAATTTTCAGCACCCCCTCGTGTATGCCAACATGGCAAATGGACATTAGATGATGATGATATAAATAAATATATATATATATATATATATCATCATCATCATTTAACGTCCGCCTTCCATGCTAGCATGGGTTGGACGATTTGACTGAGGACTGGTGAAACCGGATGGCAACACCAGGCTCCAGTCTAATTTGGCAGAGTTTCTACAGCTGGATGCCCTTCCTAACGCCAACCACTCAGAGAGTGTAGTGGGTGCTTTTACGTGTCACCCGCACGAAAACGGCCACGCTCGAAATGGTGTCTTTTATGTGCCACCCGCACAAGCCAGTCCAGGGGCACTGGCAACGATCTCGCTCGAAAATCCTACGGGAGCCAGTCAGGCGGTACTGGCAATGGCCACGCTCAAAATGGTGCATCTCATGTGCCACCCGCACAAGAACCAGTCCAGGGGCACTGGCAACGATCTTACTTGGCTTGCCGGGTCTTCTCACGCACAGCACATTTCCAAAGGTCTCGGTCAGTAGTCATCGCCTCGGTGAGGCCCAATGTACGAAGGTCTTGCCTCACCACCTCAGCCCAGGTCTTCCTGGGCCTACCTCTTCCACGGGTTCCCTCAACTGTTAGGGTGTGGCACTTTTTCACGCAGCTATCCTCATCCATTCTCACCACATGTCCATACCAGCGCAATCGTCTCTCTTGCACACCACAACTGATGCTTCTAATGTTCAGCTTTTCTCTCAAGATACTTACACTCTGACGGGTATTCACATTGACATTACACATCCAACGGAGCATACTGGCTTCATTCCTTGCGAGCTTACGTATGTCCTCAGCAGTTACAGCCCATGTTTCACTGCCATGTAGCATGGCTGTTCGTACACATGCGTCATACAGTCTGCCTTTTATTCTGAGTGAAAGTCCCTTTGTCGCCAGCAGAGGTAAGAGCTCTCTAAACTTTGCCCAGGCTATTCTTATTCTAGCAGCTACACTTTCAGCGCACCCACCCCCACTACTAACTTGGTCGCCCAGATAGCGGAAGCTATCGACTACCTCTAGTTTTTCACCCTGGAATGAAATAGAAGTTGTTTCCTGTTTGTTTACAGTCTTTTATATATATATATATATATATATATATATATATATATATATATATATATATATATATATATATATGAGGATTTCGTAATGAGATAAAGAACCAAGGCTGTGTATAATTTAGAACATTTATAAATAGAAGGTCTTACAGCTGTTTCCTGGATATTTATTATATCCCTTCATCGGAGACAGTGTGAGAGGATGGAATTAGACCTTCTGGGTCTAATTAACACCACTTTCACTCACTTCTCTGTATGTCTCTTCACCTCTCTTCACTCCTACTTCTCTTCACTCCTACTTCTCTTCCTACTTCTCTTCATTCCTACTTCTCTTCATTCCTACTTCTCTTCACTCCTACTTCTCTTCACTCCTACTTCTCTTCCTACTTCTCTTCACTCCCACTTCTCTTCACTCCTACTCTTTCTCTCCTCTCTCTTACTCTCTCACATTCTCTTCTCTCTTACTCTCCCCTCTCTCACTCTTACTCTCTACACTCTTACTCTCTTACTCCCTCACCCTTACTCTCTCTCACTCTCTTCTCTCTTTCCCTCTCTCTCACTCTCTTCTCTCTCACTCTCTTTCTCTTCCTCTCTTTCTCCCCCCTCCCACACCCACAGCCCCTAGTTCTTCGATCACCGTTCTTTCTCCCCCTTTGTTATCTCCCCCTTTTCTTAGCTCTCCTGTGTAAAATTTCTAACTTCCGGTCAGCCATTACTATGACTGACCTTTGACTGAACACTATTCAATTTTTTTTCTCCATGTTTTTCTCCTTGTCTCCGTATTCTTTCTGTTGAAGAGCGTAGCTCGAAATGTTAAAGACTTTCCGTATTCCTGAGCGTCATACTAATACATCCTTTTGTTGTTTACACCACCTGTCCTCATCTGTTGTTTTTTCGCACATTCTCCCATATATATATATATATATATCATCATCATCATCATCATCATCATCGTTTAACGTCCGCTTTCCATGCTAGCATGGGTTGGACGATTTGACTGAGGACTGGTGAAACCGGATGGCAACACCAGGCTCCAATCTAATTTGGCAGAGTTTCTACAGCTGGATGCCCTTCCTAACGCCAACCACTCAGAGAGTGTAGTGGGTGCTTTTACGTGTCACCCGCACGAAAACGGCCACGCTCGCGCTCGAAATGGTGTCTTTTATGTGCCACCCGCACAGGCCAGTCCAGGGGCACTGGCAACGATCTCACTCGAAAATCCTACGGGAGCCAGTCAGGCGGTACTGGCAACGGCCACATATATATATATATGTATGTAGGTGTCTTCAAGACGAGGCTGGACCTCTTCCTGTCAGGTGTCCCAGATGAACCAACTTCACGGCAGGAGGCACAGATGAGAGCAGCTGCATCAAACTCTCTCATGCACCAAATGTCAATTCCTGAAGTAAAATTCGTGAAATAAAATTGTGTAGCAACACCAAATGGCAGTGCCCCAGCATGGCCACAGCTCATGAGCTTGAAACTAGATAAAATGAAAATGAAAAATGAAATATATATGTATGACAAGCTTCTTTCAGTTTCCGTGTATCAGACCCGCTCACAAGGCTTTGGTCAGCCAAAGACTAAGGTAGAAGACACTTGCTCAAAGTGCTACACAGTGGGACTGAACCCAGAACCATGTGGCTGGGAAGCAAGGCAGGGTATATTTTAAGGGAGTTTTGACTGATATTTCTTGCAAGTTAAGCAACAACAAGGCAACAAAATTATTTGCTTCTCTTCTTCTGCATACAGTCATTAGTGAGTTCAAATCTCACAGGTGATCATTTAACTTTTTAATCCACCCCAAGATTGAAAATATATTTACTCGTTATGTTTTAGGATTGATTGAATCAAGTATAATCTTAATATGTTAAAATGACATTTCTCTCTTTTTTGTTTTTTACTTATGTCAACAAATGCCTTTGAGTGAATTTGGTAGACAGAAACTGTGTGCTTTCATTTGAAAACTAAAACAATGTAAAGCACATTGTGACCAGCGGTGTTTAACAACATTTTATACTCTGACTGATACTGTGGTATATACATATGTATGTATATATGATCATTATCATCATTACTATTTAATGTCTGCTCTCCATGCTGGCATGCGTTGGACAGTTTAACATGGAGCTGGCTAGCAGGAAGCTGTCCAGACTCCATCTCTCTGTTATAGCCTGGTTTCTATGGCTGGATGCCCTTCCTAATGCCAACCACTAAGCAGAGTGTGCTGGATACATTTTATGTACCACTAGCATGTGTGTGTGTGTGTGTGTATAAATATATATGAATAAGGATAAGATCGTTATTTAAAATGCCGATCATATCAGGTGGCTAGCATGGGAATAAAAACCTCATAGGTAATAATTATTATTAAAATTATAATTAAAGGTATCTAAGAGATACCACCATGCTAGCATGGTGGTATCTCTTGGATACCCTTAATTATAATTTTATATAAATATATATGTAGAAGGTTGAAAAGGAACACACGAGTTGATATATATATAGAAAAAAGTCAAGGTAGAAAATACTAAAATAATTTTATAAAAAACATTTCAGTACATATATATATATATATATATATATATATATATATATATGTATATATACAGGGTTGGCAAAAAGTCACCTGACAGTAAATTAAGACCATTTAATTCCAAGATTTATTTATGTTTAACAACTGAATGAATTTAATAAAAGCATCACAATATGAAACATCATGAAAAAGGTTCAAACTGAAGTCCTTCTTGAACAACACATCTTTCCATTCGAGTCAATACAGAAAGTATTTATGGAATTTTGATTTACTGTCCGGTGACTTTTGGTTAACCCTGTATATATGGTTTGTTTCTGTCTCTGTAACTTAGCAGTTCAGAAAAAGAGACTGATAGAGTAAGTACTAGACTTACGGTTAAGTATTGTGGGTTGATTTATTCAACTAAACTCTTCTGGATAGTACCTCAGTATGGCTGGGATATCAATGATTGAAACAAGTGAAAGATAAAAGATAAAAGTTAACAATGTCAGGAAAGCAGTATTTTTTTTTCTATCTTCCTTATCCAAATTGTCATGAATAAAATGTAGTTAAAACTAATGAAGATGACACTGATGATGATGATGGCAGTGGTAGCGTTGTCAGCATTGTCGGCAGCGTCTGCTGTTATAGTTGTTGTTTCAACTAAATGCCATTTTTCTCATGCAGTTATAATTCCAAAAACCGATGTCCATGAAAAGGTTGATGAGGTAGTTGAATGGTCACTGCATTTTTCCTTCTCTTTCGATTAATGTTCATCTGAGCATAACAAAACAAAACAACGACAACCCCTTTTGTTATAAGGGTGGGAAGTATTGAGAGTAAACCTGGATATTCATTATGCACACACTGGCAACATTTGCGATGCAAACTTTCAATAAAGAACAAATATTCATAACATGCAACAGCAGACAGTCGTGCTAGATTAACTTAAACATCCGAGTTTTGGCCCATCATATTGAAAGGAAATAGGAAATAGCTGGCTTCCATTGAAAAGGGACAACTAACTGGTTACAGGAGTATCAGAAATAAAGTGGATATTTCTACAGCAGTAGATACTTTAATCCTTTTGTGTTTGGCTGGGTGGTAAGTAGCTTGCTTACCAACCACATAGTTCCGGGTTCAGTCCCACTGTGTGGCATCTTGGGCAAGTGTCTTCTATTAAAGCCTCAGGCCGACCAAAGCCTTGTGAGTGGATTTGGTAGATGGAGACTGAAAGAAGCCTGTTGTCTCTCTCTCTCTCTCTCTCTCTCTCTCTCTCTCTATATATATATATATATATATATATATATGTATATATATATATATATATAGGCGCAGGAGTGGCTGTGTGGTAAGTAGCTTGCTTACCAACCACATGGTTCCAGGGTTCATTCCCACTGCGTGGTACCTTGGGCAAGTGTCTTCTACTATAGCCTCGGGCAGACCAAAGCCTTGTGAGTGGATTTGGTAGACGGAAACTGAAAGAAGCCCGTCGTATATATATATATATATATATATATGTATGTATGTATATGTTTGTGTGTCTCCATTTGTCCCTCCCACTTGACAACAGATGCTAGTGTGTTTACGTCTCCATAACTTAGTGGTTCAGCAAAAGAGACCAATAGAATAAGTACTAGGCTTACAAAGAATAAGTCCTGGGGTCGATTTGCTTGACTAAAGGCGGTGTTCCAGCATGGCTGCAATCAAATGACTGAAACAAATAAAAGAATAAAAGAATATCTGTCCAAAATATTCTACCTGTTCTATGTTCAAACTGGCCAGATCCTGCCTCTCAGACTTGCTCTACAATGTCATTTTAAGAATAAACAATCATATCATTGGAATCTCAGAGCCACAAGGGAATGCGTGATTAATTTTAAATGATGTGAATAAATAAATATTAGATTTGACACAGAATAATGTGAATGTTAAAGGGGTTGATTTGTTGAAGTAAAACCTTTCATGGTTTACATGGTCAAATGATTGAAAAAAAGGAAAGATAAAAGATAGAAAAATGTATTTTTGAATGATATCTATAAAGCCTGGTTCTAATTCTTGCCTCTTGTAGGAGCTACGAAATTTCATTGGACATTCTAATTGTATTTCCTCTGTCTGTTTTGTCAATACCAATCAATTGTGCAGTGCATCATTTGATTCAAATCTTTGTTTGTGGGACATCAAAGAAGGGTTCAGGTAAGTTTTTTAAAACAAGATACTCAACAAAAAAAAAGTGGGGGGGGTAGTATTTTCACATTATCTACAGCTAATTTCTATGCTTACTGTGTGTGTTGGTACTCCGTCGCTTACGACGTCGAGGGTTCCAGTTGATCCGATCAACGGAACAGCCTGCTCGTGAAGTTAACGTGCAAGTGGCTGAGCACTCCACAGACACGTGTACCCTTAACGTAGTTCTCGGGGAGATTCAGCGTGACACAGTGTGACAAGGCTGACCCTTTGAATTACAGGCACAACAGAAACAGGAAGTAAGAGAAAGTTGTAGTGGAAGAATACAGCAGGGTTCACCACCATCCCCTGCCGGAGCCTCGTGGAGCTTTAGGTATTTTCGCTCAATAAACACTCACAATGCCCAATCTGGGAATCGAAACCGCGACCCTATGACTGCGAGTCCGCTGCCCTAACCACTGGGCCATTGCACCTCCTATACTTACTAAAGGATTAGTAAATAAACTATTAAACAGCCACCCGATTCCTTGTCCATTTTCTTCTCCACGATGTAGCTATGTAGCTGTTTAGAAAGGCCATCAATCAGCTATTACACCTGTCTTGTGAGTGTAATAATTTATTTACTAATCTTTTAGTAAATAAAAAATTGGTTGTCAAAGTACTAAAAAAATGTGTTAAAAAAGAAGAGAAAAATAACATATTGTTTGCGATAGTGAATGAAGAATATTTCAGTTATGTCAATAATAATTTTCACATTTTATTTTGATTATTTAAATCCATTTTCTTGTACTATAAATTGTTAGAACAATTCTTAAAGCTATATAGGTGCCGTGGCTCAGTGGTTAGAGTGTTGGGTTCACAATCATGGGGTAGTGAGTTCGAATCCCGGACTGGGCTGTGTGTTGTGTTCTTGAGCAAGACATTTTGTTTCACACTGCTCCAGTTAACTCATCTGTAGAAATGAGTTGCGATGTCACTGGTGGCTAGCTGTATCGGACTTTACCTTTCCCTTGAATAAAATCAGTGGCATAGAGAGAAGAGGTTGGTATGCATGGGCGACTGCTGGTCTTCCACAAACAACCTTGCCCGGACTTGTGCCTTGGAGGGGAACTTCTAAGTGCAATCCCGTGGTCATTCATGACCGAAGGGGGTCTTTTAGTTTTACAGGTGCCAGCATAGCTGTGTAGTTAAGTTCATTTCATGATCACATGATCTCAGATTTGTTGTTGGTGACATTGTTGTTCTTTTCCTGCCTGGGGCAGAGTGGAGCAATTTGGGGGCACTGTGCCATGCTCCACTTTGGCATGGTTTCTGTGCCTTTCCTAATGCCAACCACTTTACTAAGTGTACTGGATGCTCTTTTTGTGGAACCAGCATTGTGTAATTTCACTTACATTCTCACACACATGCCCCCCTCCACCCACACATACACACATATACATCATCATTATCCATTTTCGATGCTGGCAGATGTTGGATGGTTTGACAGGAGCTGGCAAGGCTGGGAGCCACACCAGGTTCCATAGTCTGTTTTGGCAAGGTTTCTACAGCTGGATGCCCTTCCTAATGTCAACCACTTTACAGATTGTACCAGGTGCTTTTTACGTGGCACTTGCACCAGTTTTTTTTACATGGTTGCAGCACTAACACTTTTATGTGGCACCATCACCAGTGCTTTTTATGTGACACTGTCACCTGTGCCTTTTATTGGCATCAGCATTGACAGGGTCACCGAGTACTTTGCGAGACATACAAGCACATATATACACAAAAATATATGTATTATAATTATGAGTTAGTTCTGTGTCCATTCACTCCAGCCTGACATGCCTAAAGGCAAAACTCTTAAGTCACATTAGTGAATCCCTGCTTCACACACATGCATGCATGCACACACACAAACACACACACGCCATACTACACACACACATACAGACAAACACAGACACATGCACACATCACACACACACAACACGCACACATCACACACCTCACACAAACACACCACACACACACCACACACACCATACACACACATCACACAAACACACACACCACAAACATACACACACACATCACACACACATCACACACACTACACACACATATAGATACAGGCACACATCACACACATCACACCCCACACATACACACAAACACACACACACATCCTCCAGATATGAATGCTACAAACTTAGAAGAAATCTAATCAGTCTTGGAACAGTTTGGGGAATTATGGGCCAGTAGCCATTTTTGATTTTCATTTATTCATTTCTGTAATAAAGTTGACTTACTAACACGAAATATTTATTTTATCGTTTAGAGTATTTTTGATGAAAGGTCACACCAGAAAGGTCAGCTGTTGTTGTACGGATCCATCCCAAAGGCTTATTGCTTCCTCTTCTTGGGACACAACGGTGAAAATTTGGAACGCTTCTAAAGGAAGCATCATGTGTTCTATCAGTTTCAAACGGTGGGTATTACGTTTTTTTTTTTTTTTTTTTTTTTACCATTCCAAACATTTGCATGTTTCTTCTGTAAAGGACTGTCAGAGTACTTACCGAACATTTCTCACATCAATCACAAAGACTCTTAGAAATATTTGAATCACCACCACCACCACCACCACCATGGATTCGGATGAAACCTTCAGGGATGTTTGGTCTCGTAATTGGCATGAACTGATTAGATTTGGGGATAGATCCAGTACCGGACAAGGATTCTGGATTATTTTTCCTGTTTTTTTATTTACTTAATCTTTGAGAGCGGTCGGGTTCATTTTTAGTATTCTCGTTTGTGGGAGCAGTTGGGTTTATTTCAGATATTCTCATTTTAAAAATCGTCTCTGGTTAATCATTGAGAGGGCGTTGGGGTTGCCTTGGCAGAGGTTTGCACTCTCTGAGTGCTCGTTTATTTTTAGAATGACATTATAGGGTAGGTGTGAGAGGCTGAATATGGCCAGCCCCATTATAAAACCAGCAGAATATTTGGGCCAGATATGGCCAGTTTAAATGCTAAAGGGTTAATCAACTTAAGGTTAAATACCACCTGGTATTTAATACCAGGTTAAATACCACCTGGTAGTGTATTTGTGTTTGTGTGTTATTGTATTGCAGTGCACCTGAGGTGAATTAAGGGTACTTCAAACTATGCTACCCAATTTTTTTCTACTCATCTATTTCAGCAAGACAGTTATCCAAGATAATTCTAAGTAGTCTTCATGTTTCAGTTCCACAGAGTCTAGGACATTTACCCCCCATGGACAATAAACCTTCCCCCCACCAAAAGACAATTACGTCTGAGGACAACAGATGGTGATTTAAAACTTCTTAATATATTAGAGAGGGGTAATTAACCAAGGTGGGTAATTTTCCTAAGGGATAGTTGTTGTCGGGGGCAATTGTCCTAATGGTGTATTCCATTTTCTGCATGATTTCTATTGTTGGGTGCCCTTCCTAACACCAGCAGCTTTACAGAGTGCACTGGACACCTTAGGCACAACAACAAAGGCTATCCAGTGCAAGCTGGACCAAAGGGTTCTCTTCACCTTGTATTGTTTATTATTTAGAGCAACTTCTCTCCAAGACAAGTAACCTCCAAATAACAAAGAATACAAGAACTCCATTTTTACATGTATTGAATCCATAGACAGCCTTTTCTAAAAAAACTTTTGTTTTATATTTTCTATTTCAGGCCTGTTAACTGTGTAGCATTTCATCCTGAGAAAGAATTGATTGTGGCCGGATTGTGGGATTCTACATTACGTATTTATGATTTCAACAAAATGTCTGAAATTGCTGTAAGGAAACTTCTTTATTCTTATTTTAGCTAGTTGTAAAATCTCAAGAAGAGATCGGAGTAGTAACTATACTAACAAGTATAGTCAATCGCCACATCATGGTAGGGTTTCACTCCCCCTGCTAGCAATATATATTGCATATAAAAAGTGTAGTGTTACGCCAATAACCAGCTAGTGGAAGATCTGCCTGGGGTTAAACTAGTAGTAACATGGAGCAGCCACTTTGATGTGATGATTGACTTTACTTATTTTAATTTTATTTTTCTTTATTTTTTTTCCTTTCGTTGTTGTTTGTCCCATGTTCCTCACTTCTTTTCAGCTGACCCTGGTTGATCATACCTAAGATCATAGGGGTTTCGTCCATAACCATCCTGTAATATTTTGGTGGGTGTCATTGACTACATTGTGTAATGTGTCCATTCTATTATTTAACCCTCTCAGACCTGGGCCCCTGTATCTAACTTTACCTGCCACCTGAACTCCTGAGCAAAAACGTATACAGTTGCATATACAGCTCAAGAGTTATGATTGCAGACAAACCAATGGACAGAACTATACCCCACCCACCAAAAAATCGAAGAATCAAAAAAAATTCATGAGAATAACAATAATAGGCCTACCTCTCAACTACCATATCTGTTCACTCGAATCGCTACTCTCCTTATCACTTTCACCACTTTGATTGTCTGAGTCACTCTCATTCCTCAACTGTAAAGAGTCTCGGTCTTGCTTGTTTATCAGACTAAGTGTTGGATTTATCACATGCTCATTTCATTGCAAAAATCTTTTTTTTTTGTTTTTTATTAAAAACAAAAGTAAATAGCTGCTATGAGGGATGTCATTAGCAAAGAGTCATAAACACACTTCACTACAAAACTGCATTGTGATCAGTTGTTTGTTTTTAGAATTTTGTCTTCTTTTTCTATGTGTGCAGTTCAGTATTACTTTAATGGGAATTTGATAAAGATGATGTTTAGATTATTTCCATTATACAGTAATCTCTTACCATATCGCAGTTCACCTATCGCGGTGTATTATCTAAGCTTACATAGATTCCTCCATGGTGTTGTTTTGTATTTATAATAAAATAAATAGATACAAATTATAAAAATAATAAAAAAATATATACAGTACAGTACTGTTTTAACCTATCATGGGGGGTTTTGGAACGTAACAGCAGAAATAGTCGAGGGATTACTGAACATGGTGCAATAAGGTTAAGATAGTTCACACAAGGTTTAGGTCAACCTGAAGCTATTGTAAAAGATATTTGCCAAAAAGCTATGAAGTGGGATTGAACCTAGGCCTTTGTGATTTCCAAACAAAGCATTTAACCCTTCAGCCATTGTGCATCTACAATCAGTGTTGTTAATGAGTGAAATAAAATAGACTAAAACTGTGAAGATA
This sequence comes from Octopus bimaculoides, assembly GCF_046866305.1. Classification (NCBI taxonomy): domain Eukaryota; kingdom Metazoa; phylum Mollusca; class Cephalopoda; order Octopoda; family Octopodidae; genus Octopus; species Octopus bimaculoides. The sequence continues at coordinate 121,907,157 of NC_142930.1, read as the reverse complement.
GTCATTAAATGAGTCATACCCATTCATGTAGGGTAGCTAAATCTGTTGTCTAATTTAACACTACTACTTGACCACTAGTGGAGTCCACTCTGTTGAAAGCATTCAGACCAGATCCCTTATAAGTTATTTTCTTGTTGACCATTACAGGCTTGAGTTAACAGATATCCATTTTCATTACATGTTGCTTCTAATTTTTTTTCAGTTTCTATTTTACAAGGTGTCCACAAAGTCTGGGTACATGGGGATTAACACATACTTTAAGAAATTATTATTTCTTATTAATTGTTTATGTTATGATTTTATTTACTTCATGTACCCACATGGGGATTAACACATACTTTAAGAAATTGTTATTTCTTATATTTAATTGTTAATGTTATGATTTTATTTACTTCATGTACCCACATGGGGATTAACACATACTTTAAGAAATTATTATTTCTTATATTTAATTGTTTATGTTATGATTTTATTTACTCCATGTACCCAGACCTTGTGGACACCCTGTATATTGAATGCTAAGACTAAACCAGGGCTGTGGAGATGGAGTCAGAAACAATTAAGGGGTAGCTGGAGCTGGAGTCGGTAAAACTATACCGACTCTGATTCCGACTCACAATGTCTTTATTCTTTAATATAAACCAGTTATAACATATAGACCTACTCAAAATACAAGTGTATGCATATGCCTTATGAGATATGTAGACCACAGTCACTTAATTACATAAAGAGCAGTTGGAGTCGCAGGGGCCAATAGTAGAAGAGACGGAGTCAAAGTTTTTTGTTTTGACTCCACTGCCCCGGATTAAACCTTTAGTACTTTTGTTATTGTGTTTCAGTGGAGGCACAATGGCCCAGTGGTTAGGGCACGGACTCGCAGTTATAGGATCGCGGTTTCGATTCCCAGACCGGGCGTTGTGAGTGTTTATTGAGCAAAAACACCTAAAGATCCACGAGGCTCCGGCAGGGGATGGTGGCGAACCCTGCTGTACTCTTTCACCACAACTTTCTCTCACTCTTTCTTCCTGTTTCTGTTGTGCCTGTAATTCAAAGGGTCAGCCTTGTCACACTGTGTCACGCTGAATATCCCCGAGAACTACGTTAAGGGTACACATGTCTGTGGAGTGCTCAGCCACTTGCATGTTAATTTCACGAGCAGGCTGTTCCGTTGATCGGATCAACTGGAACCCTCGACGCCGTAAGCGACAGTGCCAACAACAACAACAACATATTGTGTTTCTGTATGTTTCAATTTTTTTTGAAAATAATGGTTTCAAATTTTGGCACAGGGCTAGCAGTTTTTGAGAGGAGGGGAAAATCAATAACATTGACCCCAGTACTTGACTAGTATTTATTATATCAAATCTGAAGGCAAAGCTGTCCCAGAATTTGAGCTCAGAACATAAAGACAGACAAAATGCTATTAAGTATTTTGTCTGGTATGCTAATGGGTCTGCCAACTCACTGCTTAATTAATTTTGAAAATAATGGAAAAATTTAGTGAAACAACTTGGTCATTATTGACCCGTTTCATAGCAACATTCCTGAGACTGTCCATGGTTCTCTGTTACAAAATTCATGTTTTAATATGATTTGAATTAAAACCTTCCATCAAAATTTGTGTTAATTTTTGTTCCGAATACCAGCTTAATGACAAAGTTGTTTTACTAAATTCATTAATTTAAAAAATTAATTAGAATAAAGGCAATGTATTTCAACAAAAATATAATAACAAAAAAAAAAGGTTAATCAGGTGTTTGGAACATAAATTAGCATGAAATTTTGATGGAAGATTTTAATTTAGATAAATAGGTTGTTGGCACTCCGTCGCTTACAACGTCGAGGGTTCCAGTTGATCCGATCAACGGAACAGCCTGCTCGTGAAGTTAACGTGCAAGTGGCTGAGCACTCAACAGACACGTGTACCCTTAATGTAGTTCTTGGGGATATTCAGCGTGACACAGTGTGACAAGGCTGGCTCTTTGAATTACAGGCACAACAGAAACAGGAAGTAAGAGTGAGAGAAAGTTGTGGTGAAAGAGTACAGCAGGGTTCGCCACCATCCTCTGCCGGAGCCTCGTGGAACTTTAGGTGTTTTCGTTCAATAAACGCTCACAACTCCCAGCCTGGGAATCGAAACCGCAAGTCCGCTGCCCTAACCACTGGGCCATTGCCCCTCCACTAGATAAATAGGAGGTTTGCATCATTGAATCAGAGGCAGTTTCCTTCTTGAGTCATATCGACTCACAAGGGCCGATTTTCTGGTTTCCATTGCGTATAAATTCCCCACCTGGATGTGACGCCAGTCTGTCACAGGATTACTCACTTTTGCCAGCTGAGTGGACTGGAGCAACATGAAATGAAGTGTTTTGCTCAAGAATACAATGCATCGCCCAGTCCAGGAATCAAAACCACAATCTAACAATTATGAGCCTAACACCCTAACCACTAAGCCACGTACCTCCTGAATATGGGAAACAAGGTTAGTCTTAAGTGGGTTGGTATGAGATGGGTTAAAACTGATCTGACTTTTTTTGCTTCACCAGAAGAAGTGCAGTGCCCATGACTTTTGCTGGGGCCTGTGACCCTTGTAAAAAGAACGGGAAGAATCACAACCCTTCAGATGCTGATCATTGAATGCAGCACATTTAGATGTTGAGTTATGGACTACTAACTGATAACTATGGCTGTGTGGTAAGAAGTTTGCTCCCCAAGCACATGGTTCTGGGTTCACTCTCACTGTGTGGCACCTTGAGCAAGTGTCTTCTGCTATAGCCTCAGGTCGACCGAAGCTTTTTAAGTGGATTTGGTAGACGGAAACTGAAAGAAGCCTGTTATGTATGTGTGTGTGTGTGTGTGTATGTCTTTGTGCCTGTGTTTTTCACATACACTGCTTGACAACCAGTGTTCGTGTGTTTACATCCCCATGATTTAGTTTTTTAAAATAAATTTTTAATAAGCAGAAGTTATGAAGTAACTCAAGGGTCAAGTATTTTGGGTATACTATACACAAAACTCTAGTCACTTTGTAGCATCTGATGATGATGAAGATGATAACGTTGATGATGAAATCGTTTGTTTACGGATTTCATGTTATTTGCACCATTGGTGATGTCCTGTACCCATCTATGCATGTATAGATATCATCATCATCATCGTTTAACGTCCGCTTTCCATGCTAGCATGGGTTGGACGATTTGACTGTGGACTGGCGAACCAGATGGCTGCACCGGGCTCCAATCTGATCTGGCAGAGTTTCTACAGCTGGATGCCCTTCCTAACGCCAACCACTCCGAGAGTGTAGTGGGTTCTTTTACGTGCCACTGGCACGAGGGCCAGTCAGGCAGTACGAGGGCCAGTCAGGCGGTACAACGGCCAGTCAGGCAGTACAACGGCCAGTCAGGCAGTACAACGGCCAGTCAGGCGGTACAAGGACCAGTCACGCTCAAGTGGTTTCAAAGTGACAAAAATATTTTGACACAAATTAAATTTAAACGTTGAAATGAATCTAACAGTTTTTCTGTGTTTTTTAAATGGCTTATAAACACCTTCCACGCTGCAATTGCTTTAGTTTCAGCATACGATCTCAGATCAAGTCACTTGCTATGCAAGTACATCTCCATAATATTTTTTTCTTCACATTTTAATTACATGTTAATTGGCATTATTGAATTCCAAGTATTAAAAAAAACAGAAACTGATATTTTACCATTCCAACAAGGAAATTTTTAACTTTTATTTTTCTCTTTTATTCTTAGGTTATCCGTGGTCACGTTTCATCTGTACGTGCTGTTGCATATCTGCCAACTGGTACATATATTACATCTGCCTCTTTAGATGGATCTGTGAAAATATGGTCAGCTGACCATGGCAAACAGGTTATTCTTTACATTTGTTATCTTTCTGCTCCACTGCTCTGGCTCTGCTACCGCTGCTCTCCTACCTCTGTTCTTATACCGCTGCTCTGCTACTGCTGCTCTCTTACCGCTGTTCTGATGCTGCTGCTCTGTTACTATTGCTCTGCTGTGTATTCTCTTAGTTATTTGTTGCTGTATGTTGTTTGTTATTGTTATTTAACCCCAAGTAAACTCAGATCAAATGTATCTATGACCAAAGGCATTCCAGCCATAAGCTTTTTTTTTATTGAGACATAATGTACCTTGGGTTACATCACCTACTGTGTCCTTCTGTTTTAAGACAACTGGGAGTTATTCGAAGGAGACCTAGCTGCTATTTCTAGTAGGACAAACGACCATATAGAGGCTCCTTCATTAGTTCATTGTTACTGAAGCTGAAGTTGTAGTTTTGCACAAGATCAGTGGTCAACAGCATTCCAACCACGACCACCCAAGCTTATTTTGATGTGTCCAGTTTATCTAGAACTACATTATCTTATGTACCATTCCCAATTTCTTTTTTTTTTTTTTGAAGATGACAGGGTATGATTTGAGGGATACTTGGCTGCTATTTCTAACAGCTCAAGTGACCAAGTTGCAGCCTCCCTGTTAGTCTCATTGATGTTTTTTTTTAATGCTTAAACTTTAGAAGGAAAGTGAAAGTGTATGGCTTAGTGGTTAGAGTGTTGTACTCACAATTGCAAGGGTATGGTTTCAATTCTCAGACCAGGTGGTGCATTGTATTCTTGAGCAAAACACTTAATTTCATATTGTTTCAGTCTGCTCAGCTGTAAAATGAGTAACCTTGTGACATGCTGGTGTCCCGTTCAGGGGGAATATTGTGATCTTGGTCATTTATATGCCATGGACATTGGGTAACCACCCTGATGTATCCTTGGGCTCATGACAAAATACCAGACTCTAGAAGGAAGAGCAATTCTTAGAACCTCTTGTATTTTGTATGTGTTATTGCTGTCCAAGTGGTGTTAATGCGAAGACACAGAGAGAGACATGCACACACAGATGCACATACCTACACATGCATACACACACATCACACACATATACACATATAAAACTAGAAAGAAGATGAAGATATCAATAAGTGCAGGAGTGGCTGTGTGGTAAGAAGTTTGTTTCCCAACCACATGGTTCTGGGTTCAGTCCCACTGTGTGGCACCTTGGGCAAGAGTCTCCTAATATAGCCTCTGGATAACTAAAGCCCTGTGAGTGGATTGGGAAGGTGGAAACTGACAGAAGCCCATCATGTGTGTGTGTGTGTTTTGTTTATCAATCAATTGAAGGTATCTGCCTCAACTTCCTCCTCTGCCTTCTCATCATCATCATTATCATCATCATCATCATCATCACCAGCACGTCTACCACCACCATCATCATCATCATCATCATCAATGTCATCTTCATTATCACCACCACCACCACCACCACCACAGTCACCGCCATCATCACAATTACTGTTACCAACATGACCACTACCTCTGCCACAACCACCACCACCGCCACTGCCACCGCCACTACCACTGCCACTACCACCATCACAGCCATTGTTATTACAACCACTATTACCATTGCAATTATTAATACAACTACAGCCAACACCAGCACCACCACCAACATTGCTAGTGCCACCACGACTATCATCATCACCACCACCACCACCACCATCACCACTACCATTACCACCACCGCCACTACAATTACCACCACCGCCACCATCATGGCCACACCCATCATTGCCACCACTACTATTATGACCACAACCACCATGGTCACCATCGCTATCACCATCACCACCACCGACAATACAGGTTACTACGATTACCACTAATGCAACAGTCACTACGACCCCACCCCCATCATAATTACCACTAATTAATTCCTCTGTTACCATTTCTGTTCTAATGCCACCATGTTCACCCCACCCCCTTCATCACCATTATTCCTGCTATCATCAATACTGTTCTTATATACTGTTGCTATCACCACCACAACCACCACCATCACCACCACCACTGCCATCACAACCACCACCACCACCGCCACCACAACCATCACAACCACCACCACCACCAGAACCACCACCATCACCATCACAACCACCACCATCACTACCACCATCACCACCACCACCACCACAACCACCACCATCACCACCACAACCACCACCACCACAGCCATCACAACCACCACCATCACCACCACCATCACCACCACCACCACCACCATCACCACCACAACCACTACAACCATCACAACCACCACCATCACCAACACCACCACCATCACCACCACCACCACTACAACCATCACAACCACCACCATCACTACCACTACCACCACCATCACCACAACCACCACCACCATCACCACCACCACCACCACCATCACCACCATCTCTAACCACTGTCATCACCATCACCACCAAATAGCACAGCCACTATTATCTCTAGCAACATCAGGTCCACTGCCACCATCACAATCATCACTATGACAATCAATACCAACAACAGTACCAACGCCACCACCATCACCGTTACCACCACCAACACCATCGCCACCACCACCACCACCACCACCACTCCTGTTGCATTATAATCAGGTTTGCCTCAATCTTTATAATTTTACATTCAGAGATTAAAAAAAAAAAAATTAACAGAAACAAACACAATTGCTTTAATTATTTGTAACGATGTTCTTGTTGCTTATTAATTTTCTTGAGAATCTTTGCAGCAGTTGCAGAACAATGTTAATGAGCCATGTGACAAAAACAAAATGGCAACAAAAACACACACAAAAAAAAAGAAAAATCAACCTGACAGAGATAGAGAGAGAGAGAGAGAGAGTCGACAGGTCGTGGTGGTGGTGGAGAGAATGCATGATAACGAATTACTCTTAATTTTTAATTATTCAAAATGCAAGATGTGCTATATAGTGTGTGATTCCTTTCTATAATTCTCCCCCCCCCCTACTCTGCCCCTGCCACCATGTCACACCTGCCCCACCACCAGCAAGAATGGTACTGTCTTTTGAAAACAATGGCAGTAGGTTGGAATGAAATGAGATTGCAATAATCGGTTGATTGGAGGTAGGAGTGGAGTGAAAAGATTATGGTGGGTGAAGATATTAATTGGAAGGTTGTGATATATAAAAATATTTTTATGGAAGATTGGAAACGAACAACCAACATCGCTATTATGGTGGTGGTTCTCATTTGTGTGTGTGTGTATATCCATATGGATATATGTGTGTCTGCATATATCATCATCATCATCATCATCATTTAACGTCCGCTTTCCATGCTGGCATGGGTTGGACGATTTGACTGGGGACTGGCGACCAGATGGCTACACCAGGCTCCAATCTGATTTGGCAGAGTTTCTACAGCTGGATGCCCTTCCTAACGCCAACCACTCCAAGAGTGTAGTGAGTGCTTTTCACGTGTCACTGGCACGGAGGTCAGTCCGGCAGTACTGGCAACAGCCACGCTCAAATGGTGTTTTTTATGTGCCACCTGCACAGGAGTCAGTCTAATGTTTTGTTCACATGCCACCGGCACAAGTGCCAGTAAGGCAAGGCTGGAAACGGTCGCGCTCAAATGGTGCTTTTTATGTGCCACCGGCACAGAAACGAGACCGCTGCTTTGGCAGTGATCCCGCTCGGATAGTGCTGTTAGCGCTCCACTAGCACAAATGCCAGTCATTGAATTTAGTTTAGTTTTGATCGATCTCACTTGCCCCAACAGGTCTTCGCAAGCAGGGTTTTGTGTCCAAAGAAGGAAAGGTATGCATGAGTGGGCTGGCTACACCCCTGGTAAAGGCCATGGGTTATGGTCTCACTTGTCTTGCCGGGTCTTCTCACACACAGAATATTTCCAAAGGTCTCGGTCACTAGTCATTGCCTTGGTGAGGCCTAATGTTCGAAGGTCGTGCTTCACCACCTCATCCCAGGTCTTTCTGGGTCTACTTCTTCCACAGTTACCCTCAACTGCTAGGCTGTGGCACTTTTTCATACAGCTATCCTCATCCATTCTTGCCAAATGACCATACCAGCGCAATTGTCTCTCTTGCACACCACAATTGATGCTTCTTAGGTCCAACTTTTCTCTCAAGGTACTTACACTCTGTCGAGTATGCACACTGACATTACACATCTATCGGAGCATACTGGCTATATATATATATATATATATATATATATATATATATATTGGGATTAACTGCATAATAGTACAAAAGCAAAAATTAATATTAAACATATTTTACTTATTGTTTCTCCTTTCAGGTTGGAAGCATTATGGGACACATGGGTCCAGTTAATGCTATTGCTTACACCTCAAATGGAAGAGAAATGGTAACTGTCAGTGAAGATGGCAAAGTAAAAGTAAGTTATTTAAGTATTAATTTTTCACTCATTGGATTGCGGCCATGCTTTGGAAACACCTTAAAGAGTTTGATCAAGTAAATTGACCCCAGTTATTTTTTCAACCCTTATGCCTACTCTGTTAGTCTCTTTTACTGAATGGCTTAATAATGAGGATGTAAACAAACCAAGCCCTGTTATCAAGTGGTTGTGCTGGACAAATACAAGCATAATGATGCACACACATATTAGAGGATTTCACACAGTTTCCTTCTACCAAATTCGCTCACAGGTCATTGGTTGGCCTGAGGCTATAGTAGGAAAAATTTGCCCACTTTTGAAACCCTTTCGTTTTATATGTTTGTTTATGATGTGATTTTTATATTTGTCTAATTCTCACCCTCAGGAAATATTTAACTTGATATTTCAAGATGCTCATTATTTATGTTATTTACATTGGACGCATATGTGTCCTCATCTTGTTTGTTGTTACTACCATGTTTCGGCTGATTTACTCTCTAGCCTTCACCAAGATTGCGAGTTCAATTCCAGGCAGTGCCTTGAATAAATCATCATCATCATCGTTTAACGTCCGCCTTCCATGCTAGCATGGGTTGGACGATTTGACTGAGGACTGGTGAAACCGGATGGCAACACCAGGCTCCAATCTAATTTGGCAGAGTTTCTACAGCTGGATGCCCTTCCTAACGCCAACCACTCAGAGAGTGTAGTGGATGCTTTTACGTGTCACCCGTAATAATAATAATGAAAAATATTGAATAATTCATCTTTGGAAACATGGGTGTTTTGCTCATCATCCTTAAACAAACCGTATTCAGGGACCTTTTGAGCGGGATGGGCTACTCGACCTGAAGTAAATTCTAACTGCAAGGTCATGCGCTGTTTATCTTGATATGAGATCACCATGTCACGCACATATGGTTGTGATGCATGTACCTGGTGTACCCTTATCAGACGGGTAGTCATGATGGGTATAACGGGCTTTGTATATTTTACCCCAGTGTCACTTTGATAGCATGCACTGCTCTCTCACTCAATAATAATAACATCAGCTAAAGGATACCTTATGAATGAGAACCCAAGGTTGGGTTCAAAATTCTATCAGGACACCTGATGAAGGCTGGAGAATAAATCAGCTGAAGCGTTGTGGTAATAACAAACAAGATGAGGACACATATCTGTCCAATATAAATAATGTAAATAATGTACAGAATTCCTCATCTCTAAAATATAGAACAGTATTTCAAGATGCAGTTTCCAATTTTTAATTTATTAATTTGTAATTGATTGAGTTAAGTATGGAAACAAATTGTACGTTACAGAGATTTTGACAATACGTAAATAAATTGAGTTTTATCAGTTGAAACTCTTCATTTTTTTCTTTATGATATATTATATTGAAATGTACTCATATATATTGAAATGTAATAATCATTAAACTCTGTAATATACCTAATTAGTGCCTATTTAAATAATTAACACCAATACTATTAAGTTATACTGGACTCCTGAACTTTTACATCGATATATAAGATTAAACTGGCAAAGCTTGGATGTTAACATCCCTTTTGTGAGGTATCTGTATACTCAAAGTAGCTACATACACACACACACACACATTAATAAATATACATCCAACCCATACCAGCAAGGAAAACAGACCTTATATGATGATGATGATGATGTATACTTATGGGTGCATATATCTTTGTGTTCGTGTGTGTATCCACCCCTTTCACTTGACAACCAGTGTTGGTTTGTTTATGTCCCCGCAACTTAGCGATTTGGCAAAAGAGACCAACCGATAATATAAGTACCGGACTTAAGCACTGGGATCAATTTGTTCAGCCACACCCTCGAAGGCAGTGCTCCAGCATGGCCGTAGTCCAATGATAGTCCAACAGATATATTTGTTAACCATCTTACATTAGTGATTTTGTTTTTGTTTCTATGTCAACGTAGGCACAGGAGTGGCTGTGTGACAAGAAGCTTGCTTCCTAGCCACATGGTTCTGGGTTCAGTCACACTGCATGGCACCTCGGGCAAGCATCTTCTACTATAGTCTTGGGCCGACCAAAGCCTTGTGAGTAGATTTGGTAGATGGAAACTAAAAGAAGCCTATATATACATATACACACACACACATATATGGTGAGATGGTGTGAGAGCAGCTGCTATGGCATTGTGTGTGTGTGTATATATATATATATATATATATATATGTATATAGGCTTCTTTTAGTTTCCATCTACCAAATCCACTCACAAGGTTTTGGTCAGCCCAAGACTATAGTAGAAGACACTTGCCCAAGGTGCCATGCAGTGGGACTGAACCTAGAACCATACACACACACACACATACACACATATATATATATGGTGAGATGGTGTGAGAGTGGTTGCTATGGCGTTGAGGCAGATCTGGCCACGCCCCGTTAACAGGGACAAAACCTGGATTTAAAACCCAGGATGGTGATGATGATGATGATGATGATACATGTATTTGTGTGTTTTTCTCTCCTCACCATCGTTTGACAACCGAAGTTGGTTTGTTTACATCCCCATAGCTTAGCAGTTCGGCGAAAGTGACCGATAGAATAAGTACCAGGCTTACAAGGAATAACTCCTGAAGTCGATTTCTTCGACTAAAGGCGGTGCTCCAGCATGGCCCCGCAGTGCAGTGAAAATGACCAAAACAACCAAAAGAATGTCAACATAGTTGTTATTGTATGTTTCTGAGAATTAACAAATATTTGCTTTTGAATATATTTTGTCCCATTCTATTTCACATGTGATTCTTATTGTTTATAGCGAACATTGATCTCTTTGTAATGCAGTGGTTAGCTGTACATAAAGTATTGTGTAAAATGTTCAAAGTATCGAATGCTTTTGTTCTGTGTTGCATGATTTTGATTATTAGCAAATATTTGCTTTTAATTACACACTTATAAGCAGTGTGTATATTGCCTTATATAATAGCTACATTAAGCATTATATTCTACAGTGGCTTGTATTTTACAGGCATTAAGAATCACACACACACAGCACTCTATTCAATATTAGGAGTGGTTGTGTAAGTGGCATCAGCTCATGTCTTGTAGTTTCTTCCTTCTCTGCCCCCCCCCCCCCCGTGTCACTAGCTTTGCAAGAGGCCATGAAGTATGCAACCATAATAATAATAATAATAATAATAATTATTATTATTACTATTATAATCCTTTCTACTCTAGGCACAAGGCCTGAAATTTGGGAGAGGGGGAAGTTGATTACATCGACCTCAGTACTCAACTGGTATATAATTTATCGACCCTGGAGGCATAAAAGGCAAAGTTGACCTTGGCAGAATTTGAACTCAGAATGTGTAGATGGGCAAAATATCACTAAGCATTTTGCTCGGTGTGCTAATGATTCTGCCAGCCCACTGCCTTAATAATAATAATAATAATAATAATAATAATAATAATAATCCTTTTTACTAAAGGCACAAGGCCTGAAAGTTTTTGGGGGATGGGTATAGTCGATTACATTGACCCCAGTGTTTCACTGGTACTTAATTTACTGACCCTGAAAGGATGAAAGGCAAAGTCGACTGTGGCAGTATTTGAACTCAGAATGTACAGACAGAAGAAATGCCACTAAGCATTTTGCCTGGTGTGCTAACGATTCTGCCAGCTCACTACCTTAATAATAATAATAATAATAATAATAATAATAATAATAACAATAATAATATTAATAATAATAATAATAATAATAATAATAATAATGGTATAAACACACGCCAGAAAAGGTCACAGAAAACGAGAAAGCAACCATACTCTGGGATATGCCAATACACACAGATAGAGAAATTAAGACAAATAGACCAGATATAGTTGTCAAAGATCATGAAGAAAAAAAATGCTTTCTAATTGATGTATCAATACCAGCAGATGACAACGTTTCTCTAAAAGAAATGGAAAAACTTTCAAAATACAAAGACCTGGAAATAGAGATAACTCGAATGTGGAATCTAAAAACAGAAACAATTCCTATCATAGTAGGTGCCTTAGGTATAATAAAAAAATATTCAGACAAATACATAACAAAAATACCAGGACTTACAAATATATATAACATACAGAAAATTGCACTACTGGGTACTGCACACATTCTACGCAAAACACTTTCAATACAGTAAACATAAGAGCACCACAGCAAACCACAGCACATACCCAAGGCGCACAGAGCTGCGCTCGGTAGTGAAGTGAAAGCACGTTATAAAAATAAAACTACTGAACAATAATAATAATAATAATAATAATAATAATAATAATAATAATAATAATAATGGTTTCAAATTTTAGTACAATGCCAGCAATTTTGATGGAGTTTAGAAGTTGATAACATCAACCCCTCTGCTCAACTAGTACTTATTTCATCAACCCAATTTCTAAGACACCAACTCCTCCTCCTCCTCCTACTCCCTCCCTCCCTCCCTCCCTCCCTCCCTCCCTCCCTCCCTCCCTTCTCATTGTCATCGTCGTCATCATTTGAAATTTGTTTTCCATGCTGGTCCCCTTAGAGTGTGAGAAATTAAGGGCCAAAACACTTGCCTGAGATGGAGTTTCTTTATCACATAGGGTCATTTTAAATTTAAATCTGTTAACCACAGACACAAGACACTGCTAGTAATAGATGTCAAAATATAACATCTCAAATGTCTCACTAACTTTATCAACTCAGCCAGTACTCTATGAAATTTCCACACTCTTATATCCAAATATGATCGTATAATCCATGCCAGCATGGAAAGTCGATGTTCAACGACGATGATGATGTGTTTGTTAAATAATATCAGCTCAAAAAGAATCTAATACTGTGAATATTTATTTCTGAAATGTTTATTAGATATGGTCAAGTTATCTTGGCAAGTTGGTCCACAAACTAAAAGGAAAAGATGATGATGCTGCAACTTGTGTGTCAATCTCACCATCTGTGACAAACATTGCTGTTGGTTACCACAGTGGAAAAGTCAGAATATTTAATATTACAACAGGTGAGGTTTTTTTCTATTTTAAATCTTTCTTTACATTTTCGTTTTTTGTTTTTTCTTTACAGCCCAGTTCACAAATATTCCTGTACAGGTGTGTACCCATGGAAAATCCATAAATGATTAACCCTTTGGCATTTAAATTTGCCATATCCAGCCCCAAAATTCTACCTATTTTATGTTCAAGGTGGCCAGATCTAGCCTCTCACACCTATCCTACAATGTCATTCTAAAAATAAAAGATCATGTTGAAATATCAAAGCTACATGATAGTACATGATGAAAACACCAGTGTTAGCTTTGGCTTGATTATTCTTTTGACTTGCTATCTGTTTTTGTATTCAGCTAATTTTTAAAAATCTGAATATGGTTCTGTTGTCTCATTTTTTTTCTTCTCTAGTTAGTTTCTATGTATCATATTACTTTGATCATGTCTTCTGAGATAAAGCTCATGAGAAATTACTTACCCTGTTACTGAATCACCAACCTTTAAATTTAATATCATCATCATCATCATCATCGTTTAACGTCCGCTTTCCATGCTAGCATGGGTTGGACGATTTGACTGGTGAACTAGATGGCTAGACCAGGCTCCAATCTGATTTGGCAGAGTTTCTACAGCTGGATGCCCTTCGTAACGCCAACCACTCTGAGAGTGTTGTGGGTGCTTTTACGTGCCACCGGCACGATGGCCAGTTTGGCAGTACTGGCAACGGCCATGCTCAGAATCGTGTATTTTACGTGCCACCTGCGGCACTGGCAATGATCTCGCTTGAATGACTTTTCACGTGCCAGGAACGCGAAGCTGTGGCACAAGTGCCAGGAAGGCGACGCTGGTAACGATCATGCTCGAATGATGGTGCTATCACGATTTCGCTATTATTGATAGTATTTAATAGGTGCAGACATGGCTGCATAGTTAAGAAGCTTGCTTCCAGACCATGTGGTTATGGGGTCAGTCCCACTCTGCAACACTTTAGGTTAGCATCACCTACTTATTCTGGGCTGACTAAAGCCTTGTAAGTCAGTTTGACAGATGGAAACTGAAAGAAATGCATCCTATATATATGTATATATATGTATGTATATGTAGGTATGTGTATATATGTATGTGTGTGTGTATATATATATATATATATATACTATCGAGGCCGTTGCCAGTGCTGCCAGACTGGCCCTTGTCCCGGTGGCACGTAAAAGCACCCACTACACTCTCGGAGTGGTTGGCATTAGGAAGGGCATTCAGCTGTAGAAACTCTGCCAATTCATATTGGAGCCTAGTGCAGCCATCTGGTTTCACTAGTCCCCAGTCAAATCGTCCAACCCATGCTAACATGATGATGAATGTGACTACATAAGCAATATGTCTGGCAGAGTAATCTGAATTCTAAAGGGTTAAATGTTGAGATTACTTGTGGCAAACTGTATTTAACCCCTTTGCCATCATATTTCTATTGAGATATTCTATCTTTGCTTCAATTAATTTTGAAAATAAGGAAGAATTTCATAAAATAACTTTGTCCTTATTAGGTTGGTATTTAGAACATGAAACATGAAATTCTGATGAATAGTTTTAATTTGGATCTCTTTAGAACAAGAAGTTCGCCAGTCCGCCAGAGCAGCGGTCTCACTTCTGTGCTGGTGGCACATAAAAGCACCCACTACACTCTTGGAGTGGTTGGTGTTAGGAAGGCCATCCAGCTGTAGAAACTCTGCCAGATCAGATTGGAGTCTGGTATAGCCATCTGGTTTCACCAGTCCTCAGTCAAATCATCCAACATATGCTAGCATGGAAAGTGGACGTTAAATGATGATTATTATTATTATTATTATAATAATTATTATTATTGAGTGAGAGCAGCGCATACCATCAAAGTAACAATTAGGGTGCAAATATATGAAACTCAGTATACCCATTATGACTACCCATCTGATAAGGGTACACCAGGCACATGCATAACAACCACATGTGCATGACATGGTGATTTCATATCAACATGTTCTGTATTCAAATGCTGCTGTGGTTGACTTTGCCTTTCATCTTTTGGGGTCAATAAAATAAATACCAGTTGAGCCCTGGGGTCAACTAGCCCTTCCCTTGAAATTTCAGGCCTTGTGCCTAGTAGAAAGAATTGTTGCTGCTGTTATTATTATTATGGATTGCTGTTTATAATGATGATATTCTTACTCGTTACTTTTACCTGTTAAACAAGGTGAGAAACTCCATGACTATCAGATGCACACTAAAAGCATATGTACCATTCGTTATTCTCCTGATGAGAAGTTCATACTGACAGGATCTGCTGACACCACTGCAAAGGTAAGGCTTATTTTAAAACATTTCTTTTTGATTAAGAAATAAAATTATAATTATTGTTGTTGTTTGGCACTTTTTCACACAGCTATCCTCATACATTCTCGCCAAATGACCATACCAGTGCAATCGTCTCTCTTGCACACCATAACTGATGTTTCTTAGGTCCAACTTTTCTCTCAAGGTACTAACACTCTGTCGAGTATGCACACTGACATTACACATCCATTGGAGCATACTGGCTTCATTCCTTGTGAGCTTACACATGTCCTCAGCAGTCACGGCCCATGTTTCACTGCCATGTAGGATGGCTGTTCGTACACATGTGTCATACAATCTGCCTTTTACTCTGAGCGAGAGGCCCTTTGTCACCAGCAGAGGTAAGAGCTCTCTGAACTTTGCCCAGACTATTCTTATTCTAGCAGCTACACTTTCAGTGCACCCACTGCCACTACTAACTTGGTCACCCAGATAGCAGAAGCTATCAACTACTTCTAGTTTTTCTCTGTGGAATGAGACAGAAGTTGTTCTCTGCACATTTTCAGTGTTTATTGCTCCTGAGCATCTGCTACATGCAAAAACTATCTTCCTTTGATATTGCTGCAC